>NW_010179813.1:17200-75344 GCF_000695765.1 Mesitornis unicolor | reverse complement strand
CCTACACCTCTTTCTTAGAAATGTATGACTGTTTCTTCAGTGGAAATTTCACACTGAGCAAGAGGCAGTATGACTTTAACATGAATTAGAGAACTGGCTTGACTTCTATCAGTCAGATTGATATATCAGTCTGAATAGCTAATATTTCAAAAAGTGAAAAGCACTTGAAACCAAAGTCGAGCAGGAAAGAATTAGAGGCATGGGAACAATCCGGTGTGTCAAGGTTTTTTCTCCCTTAAGGACTGTTGTTTCTGTCCTGCCTCAAGGAAATGGCATGTTTAGATATGAAAACAATGTAAAATACTCTCATGAACTTTGGGCTTGCAGACAAGTAACACTCACTTCCCCTCCTGCATTCAGGCTGTTGCCTCTGGGACAAAAGGTGACCTCAGGCACCTATAGGACTAGAGGGGGTGGAAAAGATGTCCCCTAGGATACCGAGTCACAGCCTCGCTTCCTCATACAGCACATGGGGTCTCGAATGCTCCTGTCTAGGAAGTGGTAAAGATAAATGATGGATTAATGCCTACGAATGTATCAATTGTTTGGTGAGAGTTTAAACTTTTTTGTTATAATCGATAAGATCTTTTTGTGACAGTTTCTGAGGTAAAGCAATA
Organism: Mesitornis unicolor; assembly: GCF_000695765.1. NCBI lineage: Eukaryota > Metazoa > Chordata > Aves > Mesitornithiformes > Mesitornithidae > Mesitornis > Mesitornis unicolor. The sequence continues at coordinate 74,727 of NW_010179813.1, read as the reverse complement.
TTACTGAGAACACATAACCATTGCTTCTGCATGATAAATTTTTAAATCTTTGTTTATTATAAAGGGTGTTATTTTTCTTTTCTCACAGCTGACAATATAATATAATAATGCCGAGCATGACTCATGCATTGCAATGATTCAGCAAGCATAGGAAGTCAAAAAGTAGATAGGGCTGACCTGAAAATTGGAGAGACTGAGCAGTAACAGATATATAATTTGGCTGTATAAAAAGAAAAGCCATTTCAGTGAAACTGTTATGTGCTGTGTACATTTACACAAAAGTACATACAGGTTGACCAAAAAGAATACGTCAGGGCCTGATAGTGCATTTATTAAAGTCAATGACATAACTGCTAGTAACTTAAATGCAAGTATGACTTGACTCTAACTTCTTAAAATATTCCAAGTGTTGAATAATATGAACAGGTACACCTGATACTTCTTAAGGGTCAAGGCATCTGCAAGCAAAATCTTATAAAAATCAAGAGGATTGACAGGGTGTATAGGCTGGTTTTTCCACAGAAAATCTAGTCTGGTTAATCAGAAATGCCTACTTTTCAGGCAATCAACTGATCACTGATCCAACTGAACCTTTTCACCTTCTTCATAACAAATCCTATCAAAATACTTTCACTTTTCAGCCCCAGAAGATGCAGTCAAATCTGGAGATCAGATGCTCCCAAACACACTTAAGGAGTAATAAAATAACAAGGCATGGCCTTGTTAAAGGGGGCCAGCCAAGGAGAGAAATAGGAAGGTCCCTGAGGCTGAGGGTGGGAATGATGGGAGGAGGAGGAAACAATACAGAAGAACTAAATGGCGAGTGGCAGATTGAAATCAGATGGCAATTACTGGAAACGGATCATCCATGTCCTTCGGATGGTGGTCCAAGTGCCTGGGAAGACCTAAATACCCATTAGTTGTCACTGGGCAAGTTTGAACGCTGAGCATTTCCACTTCTGACTCCTCCAGAAAGTTTGGAGCAGTGCAGGTGAGATCTTCAGCGAGTGTAAGCCATCTTTGCTCCATTCGTGTACAGTGTTTGGAGACACTGGAGCTGAAACAGACTGCTAATTGAAACCCTAACCCTATAACTCTTCATTTGTATTTCATAAGGAAGTCATAGCCAAATTCCTTGAACATTTGGAAGGCTAGCTTACTATTTTCTACAAAAATATCCATTAAACCATACTTTCCAAAGTTACATATGTACTCTTCATATATGTAAAAATGTTGAAACGTTCAAAAAATCCTCTGGTGCTACCAAAATTATTTTTTCAGTTTCCGGTATCTTTATCTTATCTTTAGTTCAGTGTCTAAGCGTGGGTGATGGTACAGGCTTACACGGCAGGCAGCTGCCTAAAAACCCATGCTGTGTGCTGCTCAGCCTGATTTATGCTCTGAGGAGTGTTGGCTTTCATCTCTAACTCGCACTGATGAAGATTTCCCTATCGTGAGAGGACCCTCTGACATCTCAAGTTTCCAGCTGCATCTTTTTAGACCTTTGTACCTGAGCTTTCTGAGATGTGGTTCTGTCACAAACTCAAACCTGCATAGGCTGAGCAGAGGTATCAGTAACTTCGGTTTGAAAATGCTGGGTTCTTTCTGTAGTGTGTGAGCATTTGGTGCCTTCTGCTCTTGTCTGGACTAAAATAAAAATACACCATTTGTTTTATTGTTGCCTTTCAGCTCTGCCAAGTCTATTCTTAGCTGTAGCCTAAAGTATGATGACAGTCAGCAGACAAAACAAGTGTTATGTAGATGTTGGCTACCCCCTAAAAGATATTCTTATGTGGGCAAGAAATTAATCCAAAGGATCAGTATTTGTTTTATCACTTTATCAATGTATCATTTCCCCTATTTCAGTGTGAGAACAAGTGATTCTTCACGTCTGTTGTTTTCTTCCTTTTAGAACTGACGTTTGATACTTTTAAAAGTTTATTTATGAAAGGATCCCACCTGGGAAACCCTTAAAATGTTCCAGTGTGTATCATGTAATTTTGATGCCATATCCTTGTCTCACTTGTCAGCCCTGATGTTCTTAATACATCAGCTCCCAACCTCTCCTGTACCAGTAACAGCAGCTTGATAACTCATCTGTTACGTTTTCAAACACAGATCCTCATGCTTAGCACGAGCTCCGGATCGACATTCACCGAGCTAATGGTTGTCTGCCTCCAGAGCCCTCCTGAAGCCTTTTACCCATTTCATGCCAGGAAATTTTCAGTGGTTATGCAGCTGCTATGCTTTGACCTCTGCTTTTCTTTTCACCAAATACTGTCTCGCTGTTATATTGGACTCCTCCTTTGTTTCCTGGCTCCATCTGTTGCCTCTTCCTTCTGCCTAGCCAGTATTCCCTGTGGCAGATCCTACTGGTGATTGTGGGGTGCTACAGCAATCCCATGTACAGATCAGCAGTAACAGCAATCTCATCTCTCTTCTTTTGAGAGCAAAACTTTCATGAGAAGACATCTCATTTAGTTTACCCTGGCTTACTTAATGGAGAAAGAATAAGAAGCTGTAAAACCAGCAGCCCAAAGCAGCCCAAACATAAAACTTCAGTGCTCTGATCAAGGAGACAGAAACACCAGCTTGGGGTAATTTCACAGTTCAAAATAGCAATATTCACCAGGTGCTCGTATATTCAGAGCTACCAATGAGTTACAGGCAGAAACTGCTGATGTAAATAGCATTTTGTTTTAAAGGCTTCTTGTAGGAAGATAGTTCTGCCTCTTCCCCCATAGTATATTCTTATGACTGAATAGGCAAGACAAGAAAGGACTTCTGTGGTATCTGCACTCTGCAAGGGCTGCACTGCTCACTGCAAGCTGATTTATTAGGCCTTGAGCTTGAAATTGTGCAACATTTAGCTTAGCCCCTGTAAGGCGGGGTGATGTCCCTCGCATACTGCGAGCTTGCAGTGTGTTTGCTAACCATGCATGTGTAGATGGTACATCTTTGTGCCATTAGCTGAAACCTAAAGTATAGGGGGCCCTTAAGCCTACTGCTGTTTATTTTCAAAAGAGAGAAAGGTTGGGTTTGATAAAATGCACAAAATAATGCATCTCCAAGTACATCTCCTGCCTAAAGAGGGAGTTAACAGAAGTGAGATCAGTTCAGGCCTTCAGACTGATCAGAGCATGACCACAGACACAGTTCAGAGCTCGGTGTCTGTGTCAGATGCAGATGCTGCCTTGCTCTGAACAAACGCAGGTCCGGAGGCTGCACAGGACACTGCAGAGCCGCAGCTCTGTCCCATGGGCAGCAGCACGCACCAAGAGGGCTGGTAAGAACACAGACTGTTATCCCTATCTGACAGGGAGGTGCCTCGTGGGCCCAGTCTGTTTGGGCCTGCGTGTTTGCCCTCGGGTAACTTTGGAGGCCCTGTCAGGAGATAGCCCAAGGCTTAGGTAACAGGATACCCTAATTTTCTTCTTTTTGCTATGCAAAAACTACTGTATTTTCTAATTGGCAAATACTCTTAATGAAGTTCGGTACTCTGTACTAAACACTCTAATTTCTTTTTTGCATATTCAGCCACTTCAAAAGTATTTTCTAAACTTCAAAGACTACCTTTTGAAGTCTCTTAAATTGTAAGCCAGCTAAAAGGATTTACAGCTTCCATTCAGGGAGCATTTAAGTAAATACTTCCACTGGAATACATTTTTTTGTATTTCACCACTGTCCCCCTCACCAAGAATGAAAGATGTCCCTGCCCACAGCACCTGAGGGGGGCTGCACCTGAGGACACTGACCGGTCCTTTCCAACCCAAACCATCCTGTGACTTCTGTGACAAGAAGAGTGATAAGAAGCTTTCTGTACTGAAAACTCCTCTACTGCTCCTTGACAGAGAGACAGCTTTCAGTAAAAAAGCTATTAACGTATGACTGCTGTTTTATATAGTACTTTAGTAAGTATTTAATGAAGAAAAATGAAAAGGGACTCAGCCCCCTTCTGATACTGAGAATATTGTTTTCTTCATTCCAGGCAAATTCACGCCAGTGCAAACAGATATTCTGGGTGAGGTGCTATTGCCAACAAAGCCCATAAACGTTTTGCTAATTTGATGGTAATTAGAAGTGGAAGTTTCTGTCAACATCCTTTTAGCCGCAGGCTGTAATCCGTAGGCCACAGGGACACTGTGGATACTCCTCTTCCCTCCGTTATGCTCCACAGCCAGCCACAGGAAGAACAAAGCAATCATGTCTCAGCAGAAACAGTCTTCTTCCTTTTGACCGTACGGACTGGCAGATCAGGACCACAGCTACACAGAAGGACCCCTATAGCTGGGGCTGTATTTCCAAGCTAACCTCAGAACCACGATTGCAGCTCGGGAAGGGGCTCCAGGCAATCGTTCTCAAGCATTTCAAGAGAATTGGCTTCTACTGGTTTGTTTCTGATCTTTGACACCGTGCGAAGTCATGAAAAGGTTAAATGCTAGTTCACAGTTTCTAAAAAGTTGCTGCTCTCCATCTAAGTGGCATATTCTGTGAATTCCATCTATCTTTCTGGTATCCTGAATAAAGACTCAATTCACATTTTTTGTTTAAAAGATTTCTGTGTCAAAAAAATGAATTTTTAAATCAAAATGAAAAAATCTCCAAAACTGAGTCAGCTTTGAGAAGAAAACAAAATAGCAAATGGCAAAAGTCCAGCAAATTATAAAAACTATGATTAGAAAAGCAAGCGTTCATGATGTCACTTCATAATTTCACATTCTGTATGAGTTGTTCAATGCTCCATCTTCCCTGTTTAGAGACATGGCAATAGAAGTGGTGTACGAGTGTGCCCACCTATGGCCTGCAGTCATACAATACGAAAGCTAAATATCAGCTTATGTTTTTTAAACCTTTAAGCTCAGCAGATACTTAGTACCGACTGATAAAATATATCAGGGGTTTTTCCTAACTTGTCTTCAGCATTGTTTCATCACCTGAAGTGCTAAGAGGAAGCAACGTATGGTCTCTGTCTCGTTAAGAATTCACTGGCTTTGCCTTGCTCTTTTGCCTTGCTATTCTCCTCGTACTTTGGCGAGGCTCTGGCAGAGATCTTCAGTTTACCCTTTCTGACTAGCATTGAAGTTTATAAATACATAAGACTTCCTCTCTCTATGCTTTCTTTTCAGCTAGGAATAGATATAGCCGTAAGAGTAGAAGACATCTTTGACTCCCAGATCACAGCTTTGCAGTTACCAGAGGCTCGTGTTCCTGGGAGGACAGAAGCTGTGGCTTTCTGAAGCACTGCCCCAGCTCAGTTGCTGTTTGGTTGCACTCACCACACGCCCTCAAAATGCAAATTCTGAAGCTGCCTTCATAGTTTAGAAATATCATTTGAGGCACCCTCAATAAAAACGAGACAACTTTCAAAGATGCTGAGTACAGCTCCCATTTTATTTCCCTGGGATTCATAAAATCTAATTAGGCCACTTACATAGTAGGCTTCTTGAATGTGAGCCCACTTTATTTATCTAGGTTAGACTATTTTGGCCTGTTGTTTATTTCATACCCAGGACTGATCTATTTTTTCCATGTATTACAAGGAAATAGGTTTCTTCCTGTCCCCTTTAAACATACTGTTTCGTGAATATCAGTGTTCAAGCTCAGCTGTAGATAATGACTCTCATTCTGAGGTAGGCCATAGCTTAATTGGTAAAATTGCTTAATTGTCTTACTTACGCAGTGTTCTCTACTGAGTTAATTAGAGCGCTTTCTATACAAAATGCATTATTCAAGATGCAATCTGTGCTCTTGACTTGCAGACTTTACATACATTACAGAAGCTCATCTGTTCATTGTTTCTTTCCTTCCATATTCCAGCACCTACATCTCTTAATATTTATATTCTTCAGACAAATGTTCTGTTCAGATTTTCCTGGGCCTTACAAAGAGCACATCTAAAGCCCGTATCAGGGAGAAGGACAGAGAGAGCATGAACACACTGGGAGATGATAAAACTCCCTCTGCTGTCCTTTCCAAGCCATTGAACAATAATGGCATCGACATCAGTTCTGCTCAGCTTTCTGCCTTTCTGCTGGTTTTCAGTGGTTGAAAACATCTTCGTTAAGCAAAAGAGTAGAAGCAAACCCTCACATGCTGTGCAGATCCCTTGTTTACCTGGCATATTGCTAGGAAACGATGATGCTACAATAAAACAAAGTTATAAAAATCCTATTGGAAGGAATGAAAAGGCAGGTGGCACCGTTCCCGAGGAGCATGCCAATATATTGCATCAAGCTGTTCTTGACATCTGTGATTGCTGTGCTCTCGTTAGGAGAACGGGCACTACTGTTGTAAGCTGCAAATGGGAAGAGTGAAGATTCCTGCACTTTCTGCCATACCTGTTCTCACTCAAAAGCATAGATGAGATACTATTATAAGGTAATAGCAGTTATGAGAGAAGTTCATTGATTATTTAAGACCTTAATTAATCAGGAAGCACCATGAAGTTCCATCAGCAGATGCTAAGAAACATGTGAGGGCCCCTGCGCTGTGTCACTGCCCAGACGAATGCCTTGCTCAGGCAGTGTCTGCATTGCACCACTCTGCTCTCCTCCCGTTGCGTCACAGCGTCCTGCTGGGATCTGCTCCGGCTCTTGGAGATTTCTCTTTGTCACTTCACCTCGCTGACAGCCCCAGCCCTCGCTCCCCCGCGCTGCCATTCCCATCCTTGGGATGTGCTGGTGCTTGAGGTGGTTCTTGGCTGCGTGTTGGCTTTTGCACAGCGCTCTCCAGCTGCATTACAGTGCTACGAGTTTCCCTTTTTTCAGTCTTCCCTTAATAAGAAGTGGTACCAGAACTGTCTTTAATCCTCACTGTGTATGGTAGCCCTGGGAATAATCTTTACAGGTTTGAATTTTAGCGCTCCTCAAATTCAGGCTTGCTCCAGTGACCAGGGATCTAGGATTATTTTGAAATATTTTATCTAAAAAATATCTATTTCCTGAAGTCCTGGTTTGAAACTCGGAAGAGAAGTTTTCAGCGTTATAACAGATGGAGGAAAAGGAAGAACATTGATGGAATTAGTTTGAAGCTAAGGAAAAGTTTGAGCTTCAGGAGAGATGTTATGCAGTTAAATTGTGCACAGTAATTCCCCTTCGGTTGCTGTCATTTTCCTTCTAATATCAAGACTTCCATAAATCATTCCTAACAAAGTAAATCTCTAGGTTCCCACCATGCACCATTATTAAATTCCAATCCTTCCTTAAAAAATAAAGATGAATGCATTTAGTAACTGCAAATAACTAGAACTGCCATCCTTTAAAATATTATCTCTTGGTATGGAACCTGAACGAGAGAAATAGCTTTACTTTAAAGATCTGGACCATTAATCATGTGGCAGAAGTGGCAGAAGCGGCATGCTATAACCATGAAGGTTGGCGGTGAAGTGGAGCTGCATTTGACACCTCTGGGGAACATCAACAATAGCCTACGGAAGTACGAGAGAAATGGGATGAAGCTTCATGCTGAGATATCAAAGCCCCCATGATATACAGCACAGTGCTGACAGCCGTGCTGGGCCTCTGAGAACCTGCAGCAAGAGCAGTGTTTCATCATTTGCGTTAGTCTGGCCGTTAATTTCTGTCCTCCAAACACGTGCACAGTTTCATTTTCAGGTGTTGAATGCCAGTGGAAGCAGTGCCCTCCCCAGCCAGCCCGCCATGGGGTCAGGCCCCTTTGGTGTCTTGTTTGAGTGACCGGTGGGGCTCTCTCATTTTTGCCCCCGTCCTTGTCTATGGCTTCCCTAAGAAGAGGATGTAGAATTCTTTGTTTTAGAATGGCTACGATATTTCAGCTGTGGGTTTTTCTGGGGGTAAAGGGTTTAGTACTTCTAGGTTTTTCTCTGGTTTCGTTTGTCACTTTGTTTAGCTTGTTTCATTAAGGTTTATTAAATTTTTAAGATTAACTTTTAAGAATATCTGCTTCTGCATCAAAATTTTTATCTAGGGCAGAAAATCTGTGACACTGGGTTTTCACTTTACAAAGCACGAAACATTGTGTGGTGGACTATCATGGTTAAAACAAAAAATCACGTTACTTTAAAATTTAAAAAACCCTCTTGATTTGAAGATTAATCCTGCTGATGCTGTTTTTAGGGTAAAAAACATTTCTATGGCTTCTTCAAATTAGTTATTTTTCATAAATATAAAAAAATTATGATAGAAAAGAAGATTTCAACTGAAAAGAGCTAGGAAACCCCAGACAAGAGTGAAGTTCTCTGATCCGATCCTTAGCGGGTGAGAAAGTGGCTGTAGAAGACTGAGAGTCACGGTACTGCTGCCCACATTCTGGGAGGTGAGTGACTGCCAAAAGTGATGGCACCAGTGAATAAGCCGCTCTGTATTTAACAACTGCTTTAGGAGACTGAACAGTGTTTACAGGTGTACGTCCATGGAGGAACTCTGCTTCTCAAAAGTGAACGAGAATATAGCCCATATATTCTATATATATATAGAATATAGAGAATATTCTTAAAATATAGCCCATCAAGACAGACAGGAGATCGCCTCCTGTAAGCAAGGGCTGTCTTTACACAGCTGTATTTAAAATGTGGTCCAGAAATCAGTGACAAGTATCTGCACCTGACCAGCAGTGGTCCCTGTGCTCGCTCCAACCCGTGCTCAGGACACTTCAGCACTTCAGGACATCTGAAACAGCAGCCGCAGGTTTCATGAGCTGAACTTTTTGCTGTGCAGCAAAAGCCTCGCCCTTAGGGGCAGCAAAGCCCCTGGTGGTGCGAACACGGCCAAAGGGAACTGTGTGCACATGGAAAACGTCCCTCCTCTCAGAGGAGCCGTTTGCATCCACACCTGCACACAGAGTGGGGCAAAACTTCTGGGCTTTGTCATGTGATTGTTTTCCTTTTCTACATAGTTGCCTAAAACAGCATTCACTTAAAAGCAAAACGCATAGCATAGAAAGTCCCTTGAATGTGCTAGGTGATCAGACACAAAACTAACCACAGAAGTTAAAAACACAGCTGCCTCTATTTTAATCAAAACTGACGTTTCTTTATTTTCCTTTTCCCAACTGAAGGATTATAAACTGTGTGTCTGAATTGCAACTGCAAGAGAAAGTTGTTCATAATTTGACGTATGCTTCTTTAAGGATTAATACAACCAAGCTAAACTCGAGGTCTAATGCACTGACTGCCATAAATATTTATATTTCTGTTACAAAAAACCCAACCTTTGATGATTCTATTTCATTTTTTTTAACATTTACAACGTATTAACAAACTTAAAGCGCTTGCTGCAACAAGAGTCAGCGGTGCCCAAGGGGTATGTTACATATGGTGATCCGTCCTATACATGAAGTCCCAGATCTCTACAGATATCGCAGTTATACCCCTGTGAAGTTGAAAATGCAAGCAGCTTCATTGTCATAGCTTAATTGGATAGAAAAAGCTCTCCACTTCAGATTTGCAGCATACAATTGCTATGGTATGGCTTTTCGTTTCTATGATGCAGCTGTATACGGCACACGCTGTTATCGTCTACTACACAGATATGGAAAGGCCTGGAAATGGGACAAGAAAAGCTTTTCTGGTACTTGGTTAAGCTTGCCAAAAATTGCCATGCTGTGAGTTTTCTTTCTGTTTCTGATAAAAAGAAAAGCCACGTCGCTGCAGTTGTGGTACGTGACAGAGATAGCCTAAGGTAAATAAATACACAGAGCAGGTTTACTCTTTCTCCTGAGTTTTCACAAACTCACAATAGCGTGGTTCCCTTGCAGCGAACACAAAACCAGCCCAACTCCATCATTCAATAATTTAGTACCTTCAGTAGGAGGTGATGTAGTCTCGTGCCTTTTCGTGATCTCAAATTTTACAGGTTTAATCATTTCCACTCAGTAACCCAAAGAGACCATATATATAAATACTGCCCACCACTACTTGGTGACATTAGTGAAGCAAATTTTTCCCTGTTTACCATGTCAAAGGCTTGAGGACAGCATGCACACTCCTTATATCCACTTAGGCACTTAACAGAATGTTCGTGTATCGATTTTCGTGTGTCTTTTAAACCACTCAAGGAATTACATACGAGCATTGGAGCATTTGTGAGTTGTCCAAATGGGCATCGATCCCTTGTAATGACCTTGCTTCCACGAGGATCATTCTCTCTATTCCTTTCCTTCTGTTTTTCTCTTTTGTTTGTCTAGCCAACATAAAGCGTATTACATTAAGATTCAGTCCCCTATCTTATCTTAAACATTTTTGTTGGAATAGAAGAAAGAAAATTCTATTTCACGCACTTGTCCAGGGTCCTGATTTAACCACATTATGGCGTTATTTCTCGTTCAAGTCAATGTAAATGATAACACAGAGTTTTTCTTTATAAAGGATCTTCTGGTATGACAAACCTGGTGAACCTCACTAAACATGGGGTCAGACTGCTGGAAGGAGAAAAGCTTTCCTACTCAGTCCATACAAAAACCTGCCAGGATGCTTCATCTTCTGAGGTTCAGCAAAGCTCAGTACTTCATCGCTGCCTCTACAAGTGTCCTGCATGCCCTCTGTACCCTGAAACAGTTTCTGGAAAACTATGCCATGGCTCCACAGGGTTTGTCTGTCTCATGCTGTTTTCACCACAGCCTGTCTGGATGAGACTGGTGTGAAATACTCGGTGAGTGCGGCAGTGGCCATCACCTCCAGTGGGCATGAAGGCCTCTCTGCTACCCACAAGCTCCTGCTTCTGCATCCTGGCTTCTCACTGCTTCAGCTTGCTGCGTTGCTGCCGTACTATGTGCCGAGACAAATATGCACTTGTTGGTGAGCAAGCAGCTCGGATTTGCCTCGTACAGAGTCAGGAAGCCGTTCAGTGGCCAGGATCCACAGGACTGAAGCAGCCGTGCAGTGCAGTGGCAGCAAAGGCAGCCCTGGCTTGTGCCAGCATCTCAGTGGCTGGGGACTTCTGTCCCTTCCCACAAAAGGGAGGATGTTGTTTAGCAGCAGTGCTGTGGTCATTTTGATATGCAGAGGAGACTCGCAAGCTGCGTTTTTCAGTGACTCTCAGTTTTTAGTGTCTGAGGGCTGTGTTTCTGTCTTGTTAGTTAAATCCACATTTAGCTGCAGAGGCCAAATGCTGATTTAGTTTAAGACAATTAGTGACATTTCACCTACAATATTACAGGCCTTTGTCAAGCATCAGTCCTCCCCCAGACACAGTTCATATCAGTAGCCACCGAACATGACTGTACTTCTGTCTTTTCCTGCTGTTATTCAAAGGCTAAGAAATGTAGAGAAAGGTTTAAAAATATCTTTTTTTCTATAAATTTACTACAGGGTTGTATGCTGAAAACATGTCTAGGCAGGGACATGTCTAGGCAGAGACATGTAAGCAAAATGAAACCAAATTAATTTACTGCAGTATCAATCCGTTCATTTTGAGTATCGCTTTCTGCAGTGTTCTCATAAGAAGCAAATTCTCTTTAAATAAATTAGTTTTACTTTGGTCAACTAAAGATTTAATTCTGAATGATAGTGTCCACCTGAACTCAAGGCTGTATTGTAGATACTTTAAATTACCTCTCTATTCAGATAATTCTGCTTTGCTTTCCTGATCATCTCTGCCCATGTAGACACAGCATCAGGGCTGACCTGGGCAGTGCGGGGTGGTCTCTGTTGCCTGGCGCTCCATGTGCCCCCATCACAGCAATGGATGTGGTAGCCGAAGCTGATACAGATCACTTATAACTGGGACTGGTTTTATACACCTAAGATAGGTACACTTATTAAAACTCAAGGAACAGTTCGGAGTTGGAGTTTTTTTGGTTTTGGTTTGTTGGGGGTTTTTGTGGTTTTTTAATTTTTATTTATTTGTTATTCAGGCTTTTATGGAGCTGTATTTCTTTCAATGGATGGGCGGCTAGAGAGGTAGACACGCTGGCCTTAGTGACCCAGGAATCGTCTGTCTCCCTCTGTTTCTGTGATGTAGTTTGTTTCTTAACATTAAGTCACCTTTAGGTTCTAAGAATGTTTAGAAACTTTCTTAAGGTTGCTACATTTACAAGATAAGACGTTATAAAAATTGTTACTGCTTCAAATTGTGAGAACAGCACCAAAGACCCTGGGGGGTGGGGAAGCAAGCGACGCTTAGGGGTGAAAGGGAGCTTTGTGCTGGGGAAGGGAGTGGAAAGAAGAGAAGACGCCTCTCTCCCCCTCTCCGTGCAGTAGCAGTGTCAAGGCTGGTGCCAACCCAGAGACTCAGCCTTTTTCTCTCGCGGGCTGGATGCACGAGCACGCAGAGAGCATGCAGAGCAACAAAACTTCGTGTCCTACAGCACCGTGCCCATGGCTTTCCAAACACTTGTTTCTACATGCACCACTTGCAGGCTTGACTGCACCCGTGCTGTGCTGTCCTCTAAGATGACAATGTCCAATTGCAACAGGGACAACTGTCCAGACACAGAAGCCTGAGTGAAGCAGCAGTGGAAGCACCCAGTGGAGAAGGCCAGGGGATATGGATGGAAGCAAGTCTGTCATGCCTGTCATTTTGGTACCCTTGTTCTTTGCTTTATTTTAGTTTACAAAACATTATGTTTCACAAAATATGTTTTGTTCTTTGTTCTTCTGTGCTGTCTTTCATCTGAGGGATCTCAGAGCACTTTATACGCATTATTGATTAGGCTCCAAAACAACCCAGGAGGTAATTAAGTATTTATTATTGTACAGATGCATGAGCTGAACTAGTGTCTGAGGCACAGGGCCTTCTTTACATTAAAGGCCCCTTGGACTGCTCTATTAGCATAAAATGTCCTTAAAATAGTTGTAAATCAGATCCTTAGAAGTCTTAGTGGTTCCAGGCCAGTTTAGGGACCTGATCTTACACTGACCCTGGCAGTGCAGACTCTGTTCTCTTTGCCACCTTCTGTAAGGATGGCTGGAAAGCCTGCGGGATAGGAAATGCAGGGCTGCTCCCAGCGTCGTTTGCATCGACAACTGCAACATTTATAACTTACACATTTAATCACTGTCATGATTTCCCTCTGAAAATGTATTTCCTATTCACAGTGCACAATTTCAAGAGGAGACAGAAGTGTCCCTGTCCTGGTCTGTGCACAGTCAGAGCTGCTGGAGGTGGCTGAGGTACCACTGACTGACTTGGTATTGCAGTGCAGTAGAAGCAAAGTGTCTGGTACATTGCCTCAGGATATGGGTGGTAATTTCCTTTGGAAAAAATGCTTATTTCTTCTGTTTCTATTATCTGCTCTTGCCTTTAGTTTTAATTGTTGAAATTCTGCTTAAGTTCCCCTCTAGGTACCTCTGTTCTTGATTTAGTTGGTCCCTAAATTCACCTGTTGAGTGTGGATTTCTCTTGTTAAATCCTTTTTTATGCCTTCTTATGCCATTCTCTCTCTTTCTTGCCATTTCTTCACCAAGCTTGGAACAAGAGAGAAAATCATAGTCTTTTTCTACACAATATAGCACTATGCTAGGAAATTCCATTGCAATCTGCCCCTGCCCTGACCTAGGACTCCTTGCCATAGGGACAGCAAGACTTTGCCTCTGCTTCTCAGTAACACAGCTCAACTGAAGCTGTACCTTCCTACAGCTGCATTGTCCCAGAGCCCCCGAAGGAGGCACAGTAAATTGTTTTTTCAGCACGAAGGAGGTGAGTAAAACGGAAGTCTGAGAGTAGCAACTTTTCTAAGAAATCTTGGTAGCACACAGAAGGGAGTGTTTGCCAGGCCAGTCTGGCTGGTGGCTCCACTCCCTCTCCTGGGGGCAGTGATCTAGCAGGTTTTCAAAAAAGCATTTTTCCCTGAACAGACAAGTAGATCCTGCGCATGAAAATAGGCGGATAATAACCTGGACCACATGTTGCAAATACAGAACTGAAGGTGAATCCAAGTGCAAAGTTTCCTTTGTTTGAACTTCCTGGGCGTGTTTCCCCACAGGATGGAGCTTGGTTTCACAATCCACACATCTTCCAAGGTACCTCTGAGTATGAGCTCCCACTCCAGAAGCAGCACGACTGGACATTGGTGTGGCACTGCAGAAAAGCAGGTCAATTCCAGTTTGGTTATGGCTGACTGGTTCACAGTGTCAGTCTGCTCCAGCTCCTTCTCGTCCCAGGGTCTGTGTCATCAACACTGATGCAGGATCTGTGCTCTGTGGCACAGATGTCCCTAGGGGTTTCTTCCTGCACGGAGAATTCTCAGTGTCAGATGCAGTTTAGAAATGCATGTTATTTCTCTCTGCATTTCTGTTTGCACCAATGATGGCGAGGGAGTTTTCCAGTTAATCAAGGCACCAGTTACTGCAGCAGCTGAACAAAAAATACAAGCAGCATTTCTTACCAGTTGATTTTCTCCCTCAGCGAGAAGGCTATGAATTTAAAATACATATAGTTTAAATGTGGAGGACATTCTGTACAAACTTCAAGATTGATTTGAATTTTGGGCATAAACCACCTAACAGCTTCTGTTTCATATTGAGCTATTTTAGCTTTTAGTAAGTGTGGCATCAGTATGAAATATATCTACAGCTGATGCACAACCTGGTCGAACTTAGCCTCTGCTTAATTTGTCCTGACAAGAAGTTGCTGCTGTTCAGTTTAGTTTAGGAGTGAAGTAACCTTGTATCGATCCAAGTGCACACATAGAATCACAGAATCCTTATGGTTGGAAAAGACATTGAAGATGAAGTCCAACCATTATCTAACTCTGCCATGCCCCCTTCTAAACCTTGTCTCTGAGCACTATATCTAGATGGCTTTTATTTTGTCTGTCTCTTCACCCTGGTTGGGTGGTCTATAACAAACTCCCAGCATGATATCTGACTTGTTGGCCTTCCCCTGGATTCTCACTCATAGGCACTCGACCCTGTTGTCACTGTCACTAATCTCTAGGCAGTCACAGCATTCCCTGGCATACATGGCCACCCCACCACCTTTCCTTCCTTGCCTGTCCCTTCTGAAGAGCTTATACCCATCTATGGCAGCACTCCAGTTGTGTGACTCATTCCACCATGTTCCTGTGATAGCTACTACATCATAGTTATCCCGATGCACAACAGCTTCCAGTTCCTCCTGCTTATTGCCCATGCTGCGTGCATTGGTGTAGACACACTGCAGTCGGGCTAAAGGCCCTGCTACCTTTTCACAGCGAGAGGCCCTAATTTCTGCCAGGCCATTTTCAGGGACTTCCACGGTCACTAACCTGTCAGTAACTCTTGCACCTTGGCTGCTATATGGACTCCATCCCCTACCCCCACTGGGTCAGCAGTCAGAAGAGTCTCTCCAGCGCACCATCCCACACACGTCAGCACTTCACCCCCAGGCTCATCTCTAGTGAGTTGTGTTATATCCCCTTACCCCCCACCGCCCTTCAAATCCAGTTTAAAGCCCTGTCTATGAGCCCTGCTAACTCTTGTCCCAGGAACCTCTTCGCCCTTTGAGGCAGACGTTCCCCATCTCTTGTCACCACAGCTGGTGAAGTGTAAACTGATCCGTGATTAAAAAACCCAAAGTCCTGCGTCCAGTTTCTTTTCTCTACAACATTCATTATTCTTTAATGGAACGATAGTAGTTAAATTTAGCCCATAAATCTTGAAAGTATTTCATTAGTTGTAAGTAGCATTTCTGTAGTCTTATTCCTTGCCTCACCAAGAGGAAAAGAGACAGACTTTTACAGTTTGTAAAAGAAACAGCTGTCCTGTGCTCCTTCAACACATAAACAATGACTTTGATTTAAAATGCATCATTCCACTAAGTAGTTTCCAGTGTACACTGCTCTTGGAAGAGAAGGTAACTACTTTCGTGGACAAAATAGGAACTCATGGCTTATATGCCCTAAATTACTATGGTTTTAGTGGATGTGTCACATCTCTGACTCCTTATATGCTGTCACTCCTCAGACCTCTGTTTAGCAGAAGCAGATCATGTGGTACCTGTGTGACCTGGAGATGTCAGTGCTATTTAATACATCTTTGGCATTCAGAGTGCCTGAAATGCTCTTAGGACTGTGCTTTCATTGCATGACGCCGGGTGCATATTGCCTGTCCCTCGGGACGCTGTGAAGGCTTCCCCAGTTACTGAGGAACTGTCCTTGGAGGAGAGAATAGCACACGACAGGTTCAGCACCCACAGTGCCCGTTTGGTGGATTTTAGAGCAAAACCTCAAGGCAGTTATGCCAGGATGTCCTCCCAGAGGAATCCAGTTGTGAGCCTGAGAGTGAACGAGTGTGAGCGTGGTGAGGGTGGTCAGGGCCTGTGGGGTCAGGGGAGCCAGGCGAGCTGGCACTGCAGGAGTGACGGTGCTCGTGCCAGCCCTTGGCGATGTGCAGTCCCAGCGGAGGGTGCTGGGAACCCCTGAATGCTCTGTAATCTGTGCTTCAGTGAAACCTGAACAGCTTGGCAATCTGGAAGTCCATCTGATGCCATTACAGCTTTTAGATCTTGAACAAAGCATCTCAAATAGAATCCAGCGGGAACTACTCATTCTTTTGCCCGCTGCTCGCTAAGTTTTTTGCATTGGCTATTTCCTCTAAGGAATAAAAGGAGACTCTGAATTCATGAAAGTCAACAGGACTGTGATAATTTATTTTGAAGTTTAGGCAAAATATTTTTCCTTATTGTAAATGAATATTTTAAATCTATGGACACCAAAATTCTGTTACTTTCAATTAGAAATAATAAGGTTAAAGAAGCGACCTCAATTAAACTGTACAGGTAAGGAAAGAGATTATTTTCAACTGAGCAAGAATGAAAAGTCTAGGTGCTGCATTAGATGTTTAAAGTGTACACTGAGAATCCCCAGTACACATTTTAATTTGCATTTAATATCTGAGTTCCTCTGAGTGAAATCCCTGTTGCTTATGACAAGCTGGGCTTTAAACACTGTCTGGTGGCTGTAGTCTTAAGGCAGAAGGTCAGAGAAGTCTGTTACTGCGAGGATAATTAAGAGTCTGGTCCTCAGCTTGGCTAATTTGATGCAGTTCCTCTGAGGTTAATGGAGCTTAACTGATTTACATGAGCTGATAACTGAACTGCAGCACCATGTTTTTAGGGACTAAAACAGTTCCCTTCCCCTTTAAATGTATGACTGCAATTATTTGCTAAGAACTGTCTCATATCCATTTAGGAAATATTCGACAGCGAGGGAAAAAGTGTCCAAAGAACTTTCTGTTACAGATCACACGCAGGGACCCGACAAGAGGAAACGATGCCAGAGATAATGGCGAAGTCCGCTCAACTTTTAGGGAATCTGTAGGCTGCACTTTCCCTGGGCTTGCTTACGATGAGTTGAGTAACATAATGCAAAATATACAGGATTGCTGCTAATCCCATACGTGTACCCTGTGGAGATGTATTGATTGTCACTGTGCTATCGTAGTACACAGTATTCGTATAAAACACTGTTTTGTTTTTCCACTGTTGTGGAAAACCACAAGTAATGGCTGTGTACAATTTCTCCAGTATCAACAGAGTCTTATGGAAAAACCAACAGCTCCTAACACATGGATGTTCAGACCTACTGCACTGTTATTCCAGATATCAAGACACTTAACATCTCATTTGCTGAAAAATACTGGAGTTGTTAATAAAGTATGGGATTACCATAAATCCACCAACAGGTACTCTCTGTGAGAGCTGCTGAATGAAATTAAAAGTAGGATAATTCAGATATAAGCATGTATTAGGAAAGGATTTAAAGGAACAAACTGTCTCGATGTTTTCTGCTGCTCTTTGATGGGGATCAGCTCTGAGTTCAGTAAGAAGCACTCCAAGTTTGGGAGTGAGTTACTCTTTCTTATCAATGACAGCCAAATCTAGATGAATAAATAATGGTCTTCTACGGGAACAGATGGACGGTTTTGGGATCAAACCATCAGACACTGTCTCTGCTATCTTCACTATGCACTAAATAAATGTGAACAGACTATTCACTTAACTCTCCTGTATCCAAATTTGCCAACGGTAATTTGCAAATAACATTTGCTTGAAAACATTTGTTTCTTTTGAAAGCAGCAGTTATTACAGGCTTGTTTAACATGCTCCAACATGACAGCACTATCTGGGCACAGCGAATGTCCATCGGGCTGGCAGGGTGCCCCGCTGTGGCCACCTTAGAGACCAAAGCCGTTTCAAGCGCAGCCCGGAGCACTGGGACCAGCTGCTGCAGTTCTGACCAGTACCAACCGCTGGCAGGAGGAGCCTGGCACCACCACAGAGCCCCTGCTCTCACTCTGGGAGCACATCACTCCACCATCGTCATCATCACAGCCGTTGTTTTCCCTTGTAGGCCCTGGCCAGGACAGGGCTGACCCCTGTTGCGCTGTCCTCTAGAGGAACTCTGATGTCTCAACTTGCCCAGTTCACCTGAATTCAGGTTTTCTGCAGGTCAGTTTGTATATCAACTAAAACTATGGGAGTTTAGAGTACAACTGAGGACAACTGAATAACCAAGCAAAGATGGGAACTTTTTAAGCAGCTTTGTTTCCACATTTGAGTCCTAGCAGAATGTCTACAGAAGAAAGAACTGAGTGCTATTTTGGCTAATGCATTTTCAGCAGAAACATTATATTACATTTAAAGCATCTTTTTGCTTTTAAAGTTTGAATCAAGGAAAGAAACCTAACAGCCGTATCATAGCCCAATTTAAAGCACAGAAAGAGAGAAAACCGGTCTGTAACTGAAACTGAGAGAAGAATCCTAGAAACAACTCAGACAGAGCTCCACAAGGCTGTTTCTCAGAAAACACTGATAATTGAGATTAACTCAGATGGAGTGATTCTTTGGATTATACAAGGGGTGCAAATGATGCTTTCACCCAACTGCCAACATGTGATTTATGAAAATGGGAATGTTTTCACGCAGAATCTCAAAGTGGAAAGAAGGGCAAATGTCCAGTATTGTTTTGGGAAATGACAGACCGGGAATAGGGTAACCTGATCTTCCTGGAACATGGGAGAGTTTCCGCAAGCATTATTCTAAGTCAGATTTCTTGAGGACCCAGAAATTTCACAGTTATCAAAGAATATGTTTAATAGGTTCCTTCACACATTTTTCTTAAAGGTAGTATTTTTCCTTTATTAGCTCTATCTGTGTTTATTTACAAGGTGCAGCAAGATAAAGGTGGGACTATGGTCTGAGGGCTCAAGCCTTGTCCAGGTGGAGCTGAATTAGCGTGGCTGTGCAGATCCTCACTGCCAGCCTCCCTGCACTTCCACACTGCTGGCAAACTGCTCCACTATTGTTGTTAAACTTTTTAAGATTAGGATTTCTAAAGCCTTACAGCAACTGGGTTGTACTTTGTGGGCTTCCAAATAACAATCTGTGGAAATCAGACAGGTCTGAAGGATTTTATTTCAGGGAGAAAATACCAAATTCTTGTGCACTACACATGGACACAGTAACCTCCTAGGCCTCTGGCTCAATGCACTGAGCAGTCTGAGCAATCACTAAGAAGTTCAGGCAGTATGAAGTGTATTGCACACTCTGAAATTAGAGATAATGGCTATTTATAACATCTAAAGCTTTTCAACTCCGTCTCCATATGAAGGTCAAACAAGCCAATGTAATCCGTGAACAGAAGAAAAACACTATTGCAAAAATCTTATAGCCTATCATTAAAATTAATCAGAACATTTTAGTTACTCAGATCCATTCTACAAGAAATCAGTGATTAAATGTCAGGATCCTGTGTTTCTGGTGGTGGCAAGGAGAAGGAAAATACCTGATTAATGATTTTTAAAAATGCTCCTTTAAAAGATAATGCTCCGATTCTCTGCTATGGCAGCCGAATGGCTTCTGACTGGTGCAACAGAAAGCACTCGCACAGACTACACCAAAACTGCACCACACTGCCCGCTGCAGTGCTGTCCTAGGAAAAAAGGAATAAAAAGATTATAAAAAGTCAGCACTTGGATATCAGCAGTCTTGTTGCTGTTTCAAACTCTTACTAGTTTCTTGAATGTCACAGTGTTTGCTTGGAGCAACGTCCTTCAGCGCACCGAGCAATACGTGGATGTGTCAGGGTAGATGTGGTTGCAGACCAGTGGTGGCACTTCCTCCTCCCAGATGCAAAAATGTACGGTTTCTCAGACCAAACTTCATTGTCAAAATGATGGTGTCCTCTCCTTAGGTTGTGTGAATGGCAAGAGTTCTGGTGAATAAACTCGTTGGTCCCATTAATTATGTTTTATTACGTACCCTATCCAATAAATACAGTTTTCTGGACAGCCTGTGATAACAATTCCTCCCACCTCTAGAGTGCTCATGGAGTTTTATTCTCAGGCATGACATCTTTTCAAGAGAACGACCTTTTACGGCAAGTTTCAGAACTTTTGTTTTGTTATTCTTTATTTCTAAAAGCTCTGACTTTCCTTTCTTTAAACTGGTCTCTATCACTGCGGATGTTTTAAATAGTGGGATAGTGGTTAGTTTGCAGAGCCCCATTTTAAGCTTAGGAATAGCACTGGGGCAGCTCTGACAGAGGCTGCTATCAACTCAGTGCAGTTATTTTTAGTGTCACATTGACTAAATCCAGCTCTTGGCCTCATCTGCACCCCATGAGTTCACCTGGCTGGGGATAATGGTTCCAGCAGGGTCACTCCAAGGGTCCTGTCAAATGCTTAACTGGAAAGGCTCTGGCATTCTTCAGCTCTCTCTTTTGCTATGTAGTCTTTTAAAATACTTTAGCTTTTAGGGGTTTTGTCAATGAATCTCTGTATGCACTGTCTTAATTATAGAGCACTCTTCTTAGTTTTCTTGGATCATCTGAATGCAAATCCTGTCCCTCACCACTGAACAATGGCAATGTCCACAACCTCCACTTCCTCAGATCAGGGTTCAATTTCAGGAACCAGAAGAAAAGAGCTGTGCCAAGCCGGAGGAACATTAGACTGCTTCAGATGCTTTTGAATTGTAATGCTGCACATGCAATGTGGTATTAGTAGTACCGAGCAGTAATTACAAGACAAATTGTGTGTTTGCTGTGCCCTACTACATACAGTAATAGGTCAGCTATTAATTGGATACAGTTTTCACTTATTAAAAAAACTTCTCTATGCTAAAATAATCTCCAGATACATTGAAAGAAACCAGCTGTATTTGTAGAAGGAACAGCAGATCTGTTTCAGGTGGAACTAGGTCAGTACGAAACTGTGAGTCAACAGTTGGAGTAGTTGAATACTTTAAATCAGAAGGCAGTAATTGAAATATTCAAGCTTCTGAATCTCTGCATTGTCAGAGTGTGTACATGACTGAAATGACAAAGGCTATCACGGTGGAGATCTTCCTTTCTGAAAGATACGGTACCAGAAATTATACCTTCCAGAAGAGAGGGATTTGGAAGGTATTTTCTTAATGAGTATACATGCCAGTATGAACAGATGACGGCGTTTCCTATCCTTAGGCACACCTCACACCCCATGAGATTTGTACTGGCCTTTACTGCAGAGGTGGCGTTTGCTCATTGTGGCTGGACTGTTTTCTACCCGTGTAGATACCCTGTGTATCCTTTGGGTTCCTAGGTAAGTCATTAATTCACGTATCAGGAAGGAGGGTGACAAGAGCGCTGACGGAATTTGTTTTTCCTTGGTTCGATCCTCACATTGTGTGAACATGCACACAGTCAAACGTTTTTCCTTTGTCCCTGTACTGTGTCATGTACCGTATGTTTCGGCTTAACTGAGTTCCAGAAAGAATAACAGTAATAAGCCCAAGTGGAAAATAGTCCTCATGCTTTATAATCCAAATTTAACTTGGTGCTGGATTCCTCTGAGGATTACAAAGTGGTCTTGGTTCAGCAATGGCCGTGAGGATCGTTCTCTGGAATGTGAGGGAAAAAAATCTCACTCAAAGGCTCGGAACCAGTGGCAAAGGCCATGGAGGAGCCTCCTGTCTTGCACGCTTATTTACTGAGTTTAGAAATTAACCGCTTTCTTAGTAGCATGGTGACAAGAGTATGGACAATATAAAAATAGCGAATTGGGGAACTTGCTGTTTTCTAAGCGCCATCAACAACTCGTGATCATGCGTTGTGTTTCCTTGCCTTTCTGCTCAGTCGGTTCCAGAGAGCCAAGATCAAAGTGTTGGACTGGTTTTTAGGGCCTAGGGGGCTGCCAATGGTTTGCAATAACACTGGGCCACATCCTCCTGTATTTTGATCACCAACCATTAACAAATGATTACAGCAGATGAACTCGTGCAGTAAATGTCTTGGACATTGATACTGTAAGGCAGATAACAGTGTTTAAAACACAAATCACTTAAGCTGAAATAAAATCTGTTACCAAGTTTAGATTCAACATTTGTTTTCCATAATAAATGGAACAAAAGTCCTTTCCTATTAAAGGAAATCATTCTTTAAACTTAAAATACCAAGTTATAATAGTAGGAAAATAACATGTGCTGCTAGCATATTGTGATTATTTTCAATTAAAGCTCTTTTACTCTGCTTTTCAGACCATAGTAAAAAGAAATCTGCTCTATTTTTGTCAGCACTGTAGACAGAGCAGTCAAAGTGAATTAGTTTGCACTGATTTTCATAGTCATCTGTAAACAAGATTTATTAGAGTAATTAAATGAGGATTTTGTAATTTGTGCAGCACTTAACTCAGAATGTGGAAGTGTTAGAAGCACTGATATACTTAGACTTGATTTGTCTTTAGACTATGTAAGACTTGCAGATATTGCTCTTTCCTAATGGGATTGTAATCAATTATGAACTATGAGTTCGTGCTCATTTCTGTGAAGTATCCATTTGAGAGGAGGCCTGTGACATTGCCACTGGGAGAGAAAGAAGTTGGCACGTGTGGGAATGCTGCACACAAAGCTCACTGAAGGCCCAGCCCACACCTTTGCTGCGGGAAAACCTCTGGTGCCGTTTCAACTAAAACTGAATCCGAGGAATCTGCCCATTGCCATTTCTCACTTCACATCCTTTTCCCTTCCATCTCCCCCCAGGTTTTCCTTTCCCAACAGTGTTGCCTATACAGTGTTCATTGTATAAACCCAAAGGTTTGGGTCCCAGTCTTCTCATCTGCGCATTTGCTCCTTTCCTGGTGCCCCATGGAGCCCCACGGAGCAGGACCCGAGAGCCCTGCAGTCCCCTGGCTCCTGCCCTCTCCACCCTCCTGAGGCCAGGGCTGGGCCGCCCGGGCAGGTGCTGCTCAGAGTTCCCCACCCTCAGGAGCTGTGGCTCGGGGTGCCACTGCCTTTCTCGCTGTCCCTGCTCTGTCTGTGCTGCTCACAGGAGCTCAGCCAGCTCTTCATAGCTCTTCTACTCTGGGGTGTCAGCACCACATGTGGCTAATTCTACGAGACTTTTGATGCTTTCAGAAGAGTGCTTCTCTTGTAAAAACAGACATTTTTCTTCCTTTTCCATGCCTAAGTGGGATTTTTGTTTCTAAAGTACAATGTAATTCTTTACAAGGGAGGAGAGATTTTGCTGATATTTGCGACTCATCTGCTCTGTCTTCTGTGAGGAAGAACGAGGTAGGAGGGTTCTGGAAGCCACTGGCTGTTAATACATGAAAACAAATCACATCTTTCACTTTTCAGTCCTAGCTGTTGATTTCAGTTCTCAAGTGCAAGTTTACAAAGGGTGCTGCCCAGAATTGCTGGGCTGCCACATCTGTCTGATGGCATCGGGAAGTTTGGGGAACCGCCCAGTCAAAGGTCTGATAACATCAGGACCTCTGTTAATGCATCCCTCATTCTTACGTGTTTCTCACTATTGTTTCAAAACCTTCTGTATGAACTGGAAAATTAATCTTATTTCACCCGAAGAACCGTGTTTACTTTATGCTTTCCCATTTAAACACTGAGAAAAATTAAGATCTCTCGATCAGGAAGCAGAGATCTCTGGAGGGGTTACTGCTTTCCCACAGGCGAGCGAGAAACCACAGCACACACCACTCCTCCAGTCCAGGAGGCTGCTGAGCATGAGGAAACACCACTGTGCTCCACTGCAGCCTGCTCAGCGTCTGCCAGAGCCGACTGCAGCTCAGGGGGCGAGACAGCTTGGGGCTCCCCTCCCCAGCCCCGCTGCTGCTGTGCCCCACAGCAGGGCTGGCCCCTGCCAGCCTCCCCATCATTGGGGCTGCTCTTTGGGCACAGGGAGGGCCATTTAGTTGGGATTTCTTGGGGGCTGTGCTTTTATTGTCAGCTGGAGTAAATATTGACTGGAGACTGTGAGTCCTCTGAAAACAGCTCTCTGGTGCTTATAGATCTATGTAATTGGCATTAAAATATTATCTGATATAGTAACAAATGAAGGGCACTGTTGTTAATTCTTCCCTGTACATCATTCAGATCTGGATGCATGTTCTTAGTAATTTTATTTTTTTCCCCTTTTACAGTCATAGTTGTATGAAGTTACCTTTCTATCCTTCTCTGACCATCTCGCCCTTCTGCATCTTTCCTTGACTCCTCATCACATGTTGTTTCAGATTCAAGATTGTCAGTAATTAAAATGTCTGCCATATTTATACTGAATTCAGGCAAATTGAAAATAACATTTTAGAGAAAGTCAAAAGACTTTATTTTGTGCATTCATGTAATGGGCATGCAAGCAGAGAACAGTATTGGCAGATTTCTATTTATGAAGTAATAGCTGAAGTAATAGCCAGAATTGTTCCATCCACAGTGGTTTTACTCATCATGCAGCCTCCATTGCTGAAGAACAGAAGAAGCTGCAGAGTTTTTTTTAAAATAAGAAATTTTAAATATATGGAGTAGAAGTGCCGAAAGGCACTCAGAGCCACATGGGGCAATTGCTTCCCTGCTGAAAAAAATATTGGCTACTTTACTACTCATTATTTTGCAGAATGCCTTAAAACGATAGTTAAGAGAATGGGACCTGGTGAATAATGTGATTTTTTAACGCTGTAATTGTTTCATGTTGATTTTCATTTCAGTGTCTATGCAGCCTCTTTAGAAATGGAATATTTTCACGAGCAACTGCATCTGATGAGCTTTGCCTAAAGATCCGGGTGGGATTGTCCTGACTAATGTGGCTCAGCTGCTCCTCCTGTAGTACCCAGACTTCTGAGCTATACATAGCAGTGCTCTTGGGGTGTGCATGTATCAGAACTGTTAGTTATTATTTTGCATTATTGATCACAGCAAAGTAAAATTTACCATAACAATTTATACTGTTTTGTAAACATGAGGGATTTTTGTTCCATTCTTGTGATCAGTGGCCTTGGAGTTGTTCTACATTTTATTTCATATAATGGTGCAATTGATTTATTTTCTTTCACTGATAAGAAGATATTAAGCATTCAAACCTTTATAAAAATAAGTATGTTTGATATATCTGAATGTTAATACGTCATTTAAATGTAGTGCCATTAACATTTTCTGTGATCCCTCCAGCTCCCTTTGCTCTGCCAGCCCGTGATGCTCCCTCTGGTCTGGGGCCTGGACCAGCGGCCTGCGCAGCCTTCCCAGGGACTCACCTCACTTACCTCTCACAGAATCCCAGAATGTCAGGAGTTGGAAGAGCCCTGGAAAGCTCCCCCAGTGCAACCCCTGCCAGAGCAGGATCACCAGAGCAGTCACACAGGAACACGGCCAGGGCTTTGAGTGTCTGCACAGAAGGAGACTCCACAACCTCTCTGGGCAGCCTGGGCCATGCTCCATAACCCTCACACTCACAAACTTTGTCCTCATCTTCAGCTTGAACCTGCTGTGCTCCAGCTTGGGACCATTGCCCCTTGTCCTGGCATTGGACATCCCAGAGCAGAGCCTGGCTCCTTCCTCCTGACACTGCCCTTTCCAAATTGATCCCCATGAATGAGGGCACCCCTCAGGCTCCTCTGCTCCAAGCTCAAGAGCCCCAGCTCCCTCAGCTGCTCCTCAGCAGGAGATGCTCCACTCCTGACTGGCAACTTCTTTTATTTTGGTTATTATTTCTCACTGAAATTTTTTTCAACAGTATTGCCAAATACTTTGTTAAATCCTAGAGGTCCTATTACATATAATTGGAAAAAAAAAGAAGGTAATGGATGAAGTTAAAAAACCTATGAAGGTAAAAAAGGAGGTAAATTCTGTCTGTTGTAATTACGTTCCTCCTCTTGGGACCTCCAGAAAAGCCCAGAAGCACCAGCACAAGTAACTCCATCAGCTTTCCTGGGCTGTGATCTAAAGTCAGACGTAGAAAGGAGCCATCTGTAAATAAAGTGAGGAGCCGAGGCTGTGGCGGGGCGAGCGGGCAGCCTCTCCTGGGGGTGGCACACAGGGACTTGATCAGCACAGCAGCAGTACAACCCAGTGTGGATTTCATTCAAAGATTGCATTCGTGATTACCCACGACAGCCAATTTTTATCAAAATCCAGATTGTTATCAGGCGATATATTGCGATGCATATAGAAAAGCTCCTTTTTCCTCTTATATTCACACCTGCCTATCAGCCCTGACCTCAAAAATTGGATTTTCTTTCCATAGGCTATACTTGTATGCATTACTAACTAAAAATTTCCCTACGCACTCTCAAAAAGTTTATCAGACCATAAGAACTGTCACTTCGTAAGTCGTTCTATTGCTGCCATGTCATTGGAACAATACCCGCTGAACTCCATGAGGAGGGTCACAAAATAACATGAGAAGCGTGCACATAGGTTAAAATTTGGGGCAGTTTCCAAACAACCATTTTCGACATCTCGCGTATATGTTCCATAAATGGCTCCAGTTTCAGATCGGAGTTTCAAGGACTCCGTTTCTCTCTGTTGACTGGGGAAGCAGCCCGTAAGTACAGCCCAGCCAGGTGTTTGACGCTGCTGAGTGGTTTTAAACTGGAAACAAAATGGGCTGGCTTTCCTTCAGTGTGACTTAGAACATGCGTCTTTATTTTTACAGTCCTCACACTGTAGATACAGCTGTTATGTGTTAATGAACACATTGGGTATATAAAATGCCAATTTATTTGCACAACATTTCCTCCTTAATGATTGCTAGATATGCAGTTTAGGACAGCACTGACTTGTGCACAAACTGGAAAAGGTTTAAATTTTCTATGGATAAATTAAGTGTCGAGCCCGTCATGGCCAAAGCACACGTCACTGCTACTGTAAACCAAGCAGAGGATGCTGTGCTAACCTCCCCTGCCACAAGTGACCCTTCTCCAGTAATATCATAACACATAAACTCTTTAATATGCCTAACCCTGCAATTAAAAATACCATTTTTTGAGTGAAGACAAGGCCTGTGAAGCCAGGTCATTTTCCTCTGTAATGACACACACACAACTGTTTTTAGAGCTTACTAAAATTATAAGAGCACAAGTTTCTTCCCATTTTCCATACATGTTTCCATTACCATCAAAATATGAACATGTGTGAACTTAGGCGAATACGCTATATGAAGTACCAGTTATTTTTGTTGCCACACATGGCATTTGTTTTATTTTCCTGTGTTTGCTATTCTCAAAGATAAAACAAGCTAGGATTTAAAATTTTCTAAGAAATTTTGCAAATTTAAATTTGCTAAGAAATACTACTAAGAGGACTTAAAAAATGCCCAGAGAAGTACCCAATTAAGTGGATGTTCTATAAAATTTACAGGACGTGGTTTGCAGCCCACCACTCCTCAGATTTCCTATATTTTTTGGTTTCAGACCTACCAGAAATATGTATTTTATGGTATTTTAGGTCCCCTCCCTGATCCTAAAATGGAAAAATGAGTTGTGGGTATGGGAGGAAAAATTAACAATTTGGATCAGCTACCATAATTTGAAGACTGCGACCAAGTTTTGGTTCAAACCCGCTTCAAGTGTGCAGCTACCGTGCTGGTCAATTATTTCGAGAGATTCATTCTTCCCTAATTAGAATGGGTGTTCTGGTGCCAGAAATTGCGCTGCTGCTTCAGAAACTGAGCATGTGTGGGTTCGGCTCCTGTCAAGGACAATTTTTAGCATTCAGATAGTGTAGTGCCCTAGAAATAGTTACGACAGACAGACAGAAAGAACAAGTGAGGTTAGCATACCAGTCACAGCTACAATACTGAGTCATGTGTATATATTTATTTCACTGCTGATTGCCAAAGGCAGCACAAGAGTCTGAGGCTGGGTCAGGTTGCACAAAGGACATCTGCAATATTGCTCAAAGAACTACACTGGCTTGTCAAAGCCAAATATGAGATATAAAAAGAACAAAGCTCCAACTTTAGAAACATGGATACAATGGTAATGCTGAGCTTTCTAACGATAAGGAATTAATTTGACTCTTATTTCATGTTGGATTACGTTAAACTCTGTATACACTGTCCAGTGTTGAGTCCTCTAAAATAGATTAAATGATCTGTCCCCTCAAACAGGGACAGTCTTTGTGTGGGTTTGGAAACCATCTAGTGAACAGTTTGCATTCGAAGTGGAAATGACAAAGTTGATGAGAAGATCACAGAAATTCCACTGGGGAGGGGTTTGCAAGGATTAAGAAAGAAATAAATGCCCTAATGCTTCTCCAACAGCACGCAGCTATGCCAGCCCCCAGGATGGGTTTAGCAGAGGTAGCTAGAAGGCTGTCAAATCCTGATTCGATAATGACTCGCAATGATTTCATGGAATTTCTCTGTAGCTCTTGATAAGAGTTAAATTATCCATCTATGTTACTCTGGGACATCCATAAAGGAGGCTGGAGAGGTAAGTATTGATGACTGCCAGCCAGTGCAAATTCTTATTTGAATCAATTTATTTGGGTAAGAAGAAGAAATTGTATGATAAGATTTTTTTCTCAGGAAGAGGCAGCTGAAACGCCCTCTGTTAGTGTAGCATTCATTATCCATTTCCTTTGCAGCAATTATTTTCCCTTGCTCTGCTCAAAAGCATTTCCAATCTGTTGTTATCCCTTATCCTAATACCAGAAGAAGAATTGTCGGAGCAATTAGGAGTCCCAAACCATTTTGAAGGCTCATTGCATTTGATTTTGTGATGTCTTCCCCAAGAGTCTGCCATCCAGCTACAGTTTACTATCCACTAAAACTTAGTGGAAAAATGGAACTGCTCACAGAGAAACGAAACCTTGAGGCAAAGCAAGAACCACCTGATTCTCTGTGCAGCTGTGTCAGAAGTTTCTTGAAGACACCAAATATTCAGTGCACTGTACAAAACCACACACTCACTTGCCTGGCACGCTTCTTGGAGGTATACCCAGAGAGAGTACTGCTGCCTTACAGGCTGCCTCCGAGACAAGTTCCTGCATAAGATGCAGCAGACAACGTGCCACAGCCTTTTTGTTTCAGCGGGTTGCTGCAGTGCAACCTACACTCTGGCACTAGCGCTTTTCGAGATGCTTTTCAATGTGCTTTTGCTCACTTGCCTGATTCTGGTAGCAGCCTCCCATTGTAATCCTCATTTCAATCGATACTACGGAAATGGGCAAGGCTTTTGATGCAGAAATCTGCACCAATACTGAATCATCACAGCACTTCTGTTCACTCCTTCTCTTCAGACCTCCTGTATCCTTGCAACCGGGACTCTTTTGCTCCTGCACAATTCACTCACCGGCATATAACTCAGTTCAAAAGACGAGCTCACTTAATTTTCAATTAAACTTCTGGCATATTGCAAAGAAAGCCCTCCTGTGTTGAGGCGCTGGGTTACAGCGCGCATCACCTGCGCATCACTCACACTCCTGGTTCTGCCCTGGTTGCAGTCGCTGGGCTGAGGAGCCAATGCCAGCGCTGGCTGCATCCGTCCCCACAGCAACCGCACATCCCGGCACCATGGAAACGCACTGCAACGCATGGGATGGAGCACAGGGAAAAATGGGTAGTTTTTCCACTTGTAAAAATACTTTAAAATTGCTAAAACACAGTGGGGGGAAAAAAAAAAGAAAGAAAAGGCAATATTGAAAATCACTGCCATTTCTGCCAACTAACACACAAGATGGATGGCCACAGACATAATGTTTTTGTCCCCACTGTTTTATTTGTCAGGGAAATGGCTTCGTGATTATCTTTTCCTTTACTTGTACGAGAAGATAAAAATAGGGCACATATCTAATGCATATGCGTAGAAATTACGAGTACAAAAATGTGTGTACGTCACAGCGAGAATAGATGGTGTATCCATAAATACTTGTGTATAATGTGCTAAGTCTCATGGTTTCTATTTAGTCCAAGCAACTAAAAAAGTGAATGCATGAGACAGAGTGCTTTAGTTCTTTATACATTACGTGTTTCTCTTTTCTATTTCTTCATGTGTTTGAATGTATGTGGTTATTTCAATAGTCTATTTTAAAGGGGTTATTGGTTTCAAACAACAGTGCAGTAATCTCAAAATATGATTTGCATTTTGCAACGTGGAATATATCTATATTCCATTTTGTTATTATAATTTCCACAAGGCTATTCCTTCTCTTCATCTTCATGTATAGGTGCTATTCTTCCACAACAGGGGAAAAAGAGACATTAAAGAGTCTGTCACAGTGAGCAGACAGGGAGGCTTTCACAGCCAGCATATTAGCAAGGATCTGAAAGGAAGGAAGAAGGATCCCGTCCGTCTCCCCTCCAGAGGGACAAAGGGCACGAGAGATAAACAGGGCCTGGTGAGCAGAATAGGGAGATATCCGTTCACCTCCTGCTGGCTGTGCCACACTGTGTCAAGGAGCTGGACCTGCAGCCAGTGTGACAGGGTACCCCAACACGTACCTGGCAGAGGGATTACGTAGGAAGCTGGAAATGTAAGACTAAAATCACAGACTATTTAAACCCTAACCCGTAATTGACTTTCACTATACCTCAGGAGTCTCGGTTGTCAGCACACAGAGAGCACAATTTGAAGGCAGTTTGTAAATGAGATTAGCAGGGTGTTTTACACTGACACGCTGTGTGCGCCTTCAGGCTGACTTTGCGACCTGGTGCGTGGTGCACGCAGCAGCACTGGGCTCAGCTGCAGTGGTTTGGTCCACAGCAGCGCGGCTGGGGTGTGACGGCAATTCAGCTGACCCTCCTTCAGCCACAGGATCCTGCTGCTGCATGGAAGGTTCCCTCTCAAAAGTCACTTATTTTAAAAGTTTGGGTAATAAAAAAAATCAGCATAGCCATTTACGAGACTCATGGCCATAAATAAAATATATCAACTCACACTTTTGAAGGTCTGTTCTGTTTCTATTCTCTCCTAACTCCAAAATGTCCTTGGCTTAATACTTCAGATACAGCTGGATGTGGCTGGGAATGGGCTGTTACAGCTTATACATATTTCACAAAGAAATACAAAGTTCTGAACTTTTGAAAACTTCCTACCCTGCTGCTGAGCATAGTTTCTTCTACTTAAACATTGTTGTCACTTTATGTTTTATCTTTCTTTATCTTTTTATCTTTATCCTGTTTTTAAAATTTATTCATTTGTATTTTCTTCTTCTTGCTCATTAGTGTTTGTGTGTTCAGCTGGAATTTTAAGAATATTCTCTTGTTTCTTTCAAAATACACAGTCCTGTTTCCTGTTGATTTAGCTATATAAATGCTATATAACCAGATCAAACATAGGCTGAAAATAATCGGGAAGAGTTACAGTGTGTTTGGACCTGAAAATACTGCTCAACAGGTGCTGTGCACAGCTATGAGCCACCTTCGCTTAACTCGTATGTGCGTGTGCAGATCAAAATTAGAGTGGACTTGAGGGAATTGCGTCAGTGCTGTTCTTCCTGTTGCAGTCTTTGGTTTGGGATGAGCCTCCTTGGCTTCTCTAAGTTCACAATGCTACATTTTAATGCTAATTGTTCAAAAGCGTATTGGCACAGACGCAGGATTTTTAACAAATGATTATTATACACTTTTGTTACGGATAATGTCTTTCCCATTCTATGCAGAAATGATTGTCACTCCATTAGTGTCAGTACAAAGATGGAAGATAAGAGTTGTGTCCAAAATTGTGGATGTCCTGCCTATATTTCAATATATATTTGCAGTTTCTTAGTGGTATCTGCATATATTTGAAAACTCAAAGGAATTGTGCCTCTCATTTTTCTCGGCACACTTGGCTCTCTCATTTATGTTAGATGCAGATTGCTATTAATGCCATGTTTCAGACTTGTCTCATAGTAGAATCTGAACTGAGCTCTTAGGACTTATCCTGTGCCTTGGCTTCTTAGGACACAAGTTTTCTCACTGATTCCAGCCTAAAAAAGGTCAAAGGCCATAGTGCACAATTATAGGAATATTTGGTTATTTTCCGTGTTCCAAATGCTAAATACTTGGTAGTAAACCGAAACTTTGCAAAAACAGAGAAGCATTCTTCTTGTATGGGAGTGCAAGTGAACTGCACCAGCAAAGCCACATCACCTGTGGATGTAGCTATAGCAGCAGTTGTGTTTGCATGGATGGTTACACTCATGAATGATGGATTTACTGTATCTGCAGAGAGTCACGAGTGAAACAATCACTACCACTAAAATCATAGTTTTGCTCTTTTTAACTATTGCCTTTTGAGCACATTTTTGTCTCATGTCACTGGACTGCAGTAACTGCACAATCCCTGTTGCTTCCAGACTGGAACCACATTTGATCACAGGCATTCAGGAATATTTGCACCTACTCATAATCCCTTGGAGGATATTTAACCTTACTATACACCACCACTTATTAACAGTAATTAGTGTTTAGGTTTTATCTTCACAGGAGGTATATCCTATACAGTTATTAACTGAGTTCTTGCTTTTGAACTAAATGATTTGTAAGTATTGAAAGTGACTGTAACCAGGGATTTCATTTTTTAAAAAAATTTCAACTATATTAGAAGTTTAAAGCACAGCATACAGACCAGGCAACCTTAGAAATGTTATCAGAAAAGTGCTGCAGTTTTAGGTTGGTACTGAAAGTCTATTTAGCACCTTTTTCACTTTTTCAAAGCCGTAGTGCAGTGTTTGAAATGCTGTTTTCAAAAACCTGTGTAACCCTTTGATATCTGAGTGAATTCCAGGAACAGAGATACAGTATGATGTGTCATAAAGTACATAATGAAGTTACATGTTATGGATTTTAGCTTGATGCAGGGGGCCGCCATACATCATCCCCATAAATTCTGTATAAATCACCATGACGGTGCTGGAGCTTGTGATGCCCTCGATTCTGGCAGCGAGAGGCTGTGGGTTACTGCAGGGTCTTCCCTCAGGACTTTAGCATTTGGGGCTGGCTGCCTCACAGTGACGGCGCGAAGCCAAGCGTGAGCACTGGCGGAAGGGAGGGAATCTGTAACTCCCTTTCCTGTAGCCTGTGCGAAGGTGAGAGTGGCTGTGCAAGACGTGCTGCTTCCTGCCGGTGCCCCAGCTCACCCAGCCACGCAGCTGAGTCCATGACCCTCCGAAGAGGCACTGCTGTGGAAATTCAGGGAGTGAATTCTTTCCAGTAGCACTGCTTGGCACACGCCAGCACTTGCATAGCAAGAAAGCAACTGCACAGCCCACTTCAGACTATAACCGTATCCAGCTCTGGAAATGCTATTTTGAGCTACGTTTCCCCTTTCTCAACTGGACTCAGAATGGTACAACATTTTATTGCAGCTAGCGATCAGCTCATATTGGGTTATATTTCCTTCTGGGGCTAGTGAGAAAGCCTTACTGTGCCTGCTTAAAACATTTGTTTAAAAAAGATGTTAATTAAAGTTTATCCTCTCTAGTGGGAGCTGTTCAGCACCATCCCAGACCAACCAGGAGTACGGATGTGCTACAAGCGTGCCAGAGATTGAAGTGCTCTAAAGTTCTTGGAGAAATTCCAGGGCACAAGCCCATGTTATCTGCTTAAGATAACCAGGATTTTCTCAGACTTAAAAGCCATGCAGACAGTGAGCCTTCGAGTTCAGACTCCAAGAAAATTGGAGCTTGCTGGGTGCTCACGTACTTGAGGATCCATGGGGCCAAGGAGCGCCCAGCTGTGCCTGGGCATGCTGCGCGGTGCCAGCCGTCGGCGGGGCAGTCGGACGGGCAGGGGTAACATCGCCACTGCACCAGAGCACGCTGCGTTCAGAGCAGCACAGACTGAGCTAAAGCACAGCACTGGGCCCTGGGCTATTGCTTTCCTGAGAGAAGGGTCTGTGCTTCTACTGCTACAGCACAGCAACTTGTGAAAACTTTGCCTTTTGCAGTGGCAAAACAGCGCCCAAAGTAAAACCGCTGCATTTCACATGGGCTGACACAAAAACGTCCTCAAGCACATCATGCAGCAATGGATGGCTTGGACAGCAAGTGTTTGCGCTATTTTTCATTTATAATCTCTAATTCACTACAAGGCTGAACTTCAGGTGATGATGACACTTTAGGTGCGAGGTGTATTAATTCTGTTCAACCATTTTCCCCCTTTTTGGCTGTAAATGTATAGGTGTCTAAATAAGGTAGTGGCTGTATTTGTGACAGCTGTACTTTAAACAAGTATTGCAAACGTCTGAGCCAGTAGACCATCTACTTTGGGGTGAGTTCTCACATATCTTTACAATTCACACATAAGTGAAGGTGGCTCTGTGGTACATAACTGTAACAAGTGCTTTTAAGTGCATTATAAAATCTCACCATGGCAACATATTTCTGCTCATCGTATTTATAGTGAGAAAAAGAAAACAAGCAAAAATAATATTAACCCTGAAACCTTTTCGAAGTTTTGAGGTTGAAAGAGTATCCTAAGTCAGGGTTCTTTTTTCTGTAGCTGCCTGTAAAGATCCTTGAACATGTTACCAGAGAAACAGTAATTGAAGGTAGAAACAGAAAATTCTCTCCTTTTGATTTCAGCTTCACATGAAACTACCAAATACCCGGTTTTTGTTTGGGTGACTGTAACCAAATGCAACCTGATGTCAGTAGAAGAAAGTTAGAAAAAAGATGGCAGATTTGCTTAGCTCCTCTGAGACCGAACCACACGGGGCGTGATGCAGAAGCCCAGGTCTGGTCAGAGAGAGAGACACCAGCTTGGACAAACCCAAACTGTTGCCTGTCACCCTGTGCTCTGCCATTGCATGAACCTGTCTCTACATGAGTTTGCAGTCTTCTTGTAGGAGCTTTACATGCCTTTAAGGAGCGGCAGTGTTTTCTCTGCTCTCTTGCTAGCTCATATTTGCAGTCTTTTGAAGGTTTGGAAACGCCTGAGTAAATTATTGAAAGAGTGCATGAGGGTGCCTGCTCTAGAGAACTGCACTGTAAGTGCTCCTCTTGGTGTCATCTGGTGGGCTGCAGCTGAACAGATCTTGCCGAGAACATGATACAGAATAACATAAATTTCCTCTGTTCTTGCATTTTATCCGTCCCTCTCCCTGCAGCCAGCACAGCTTTGCATTACAGGAACACTTTATCCAACCAGTGTGAAAGAGAAGGAGTGCAGGCTCAGTGCAGGCTCAGAGAAAGCAGCTCCAATGTCTCAGGCCATCATTTGTCAGGTAAAACATTAAAACGGACAGATTCTC
This sequence comes from Mesitornis unicolor, assembly GCF_000695765.1. Lineage (NCBI taxonomy): Eukaryota > Metazoa > Chordata > Aves > Mesitornithiformes > Mesitornithidae > Mesitornis > Mesitornis unicolor. The sequence goes on along the minus strand of NW_010179813.1, from coordinate 39,392 downwards.
AGGGAATTCATCGCCTACAAATGCCTTACAACTGTGGAGAAATCTGTGGATGGCCTGAACATCTACACAAACCACACCACTTGGACATTTAGGTGTGGATAGAGAGTCTAGAGTTTAACCACCTACTTTAGAAATTATTGGATTTATTTCTTATTTCACTCTAGTTCATTCCCATTCAGCTAACTTTTTTAGAACAAGTTCTTTGTTTATATTCAATATAAATAGGGAAGGAAACTAAGGGAAATATAAAGAGATTCTGAATTAAACCCAAAAAATCCAACTATTTTTAATCCTTCATGAATTTTTCATTACTACTTCCCACAAAACACCTCCTGCCTTCTCCAAATGTTCTAAAAAGTGCTGCCACTCTTGGTAGATAAAAGCAGTATAAAATAATTGTATTAAGCAGAATTCCTTCTTTGTTTTTCTCAAACAACTGCTATAAGTGACTTTCCATCCAGTGTCTTCTGCAGTGGGATTAGGTACTTTAACCGTCTAGAGAGTAAAAGCAGTTCACTGTGCTTACAAACCTGTACAGGAACTTGAGCACAGAGACGAACACCAAAGGCCCATTTGCTCATTTACAGAGAGAATGCCAACACAGAAAGTTCAGTCTCAATCACTTTGTTGTGTTACTGTTTTTAGGGCGGGGGAAATGGTACTGGTACCAAAGCAAGTAGGAGATGCTCATTCTTTGCACAGTGCCCATCAACTTTCTAGCCATGGCAGCCCTAGTAAACTGGAGTAGGGAAGAGTGTGGAGGAGAGGCCATGAGACCTGGATGGAATGATGGTGTTATTGATATCTCAGGCAGAAAGAAAAAGACAGTCTAAAATCCAGCAGAGATGGAGTTTACTGAAGATTAAGTTTAGAACCAGCTGAAAAACTTGTCCAAGTTTGGCATCCTTTCTTTCAAAGATGTTTTCCCATATAAAATCAGGTATTCTCATAGAGCTTATCTTTCAATCGTTTTGGTTTTTCAGAGGCAGAGATTTCACCAACTGCCCAGAACACTTTTCAGAAGAGAACACACTTTCTAGACCACATTTTAATTCTCTATTCTTATTTTGAACCTGCCACAACAGATCTCTGGTCTATGAACTATTTCAGTTTTGATAACACACATCATGGCAGACGCTTTGGAGCAAAATCTTTTCTGCTCATACAGACATCTCGAATCTTATTCTATGAGGCTGCCTTAGCTCAGAACAGTCTGGCACAGGCGCGTGCCGAAGGTGCCCAGCCTGACAAGCTGACACTGCACCACTCGGGTCACCTGGACTGCCAGGACCGCTTTGGTCAGGCGAGTGTTCTCTGGCTGCTGCGCTGCATTTCAGCCTTTCTCCTGCTTCAGCACTAAATGAACGAGATGCAGCCAGTGGTGAGCCAGGCATTTGTGCCCATCATTTAGATCTTGGCAAAAGAAAGAGGTGGCCAATGCAGTGAGCATGAGGCAGGGACCACATGAGTTTATTTTGGAAATAATGAGTAATACTTATCGAATCAGTTGGTGTGGGAGTAACATGTAATGACCTTGATCGGTGATCAGAACTGCCTGTCTCAGGCATTCAACAGAGATGGCCCTTCTAAAGGAACATTAAGTGTAAAATGACACCCGTCTTTAATACTCATCTTGCTCTTAGTCCAGGACCCTGATACATCAGAAATAAAGTCCTTGCTAAGCATGGGTTGCCCTTGACTACTAAAACCAGAAACCTTGAGCTGCCTAATACCATAGCATGGGTGACAGTGAGTGAGAAAACGTTTTTATTCTAGGTGTCTTCTAGGCTATAGAGAAAGTGCATATTTTGCCACTCTGCAGCTCAGAGTGATCACAAAGCTTCATCATTTGCTTAGGCAGCCTTTGGAGCAGGGAGGGCTAACAGAGCTATAAATTGGCAGGACTGGCCAATGCAGCTGAACAGCAAAAAGACTTTCAAAGAGGCAGTTTTGCTCCCAAGTGCTTATTGTCAGCTCTTTGAGTTAAACAGATTTTAACAACCCAAACAAAAACTCCACAGGGGAGCCTTTTACAAACAGAAAACAAAGGAGCCCTGCTCCAGCTACATCAAAGCTTCCAGTCCTGCCTAACCTCTGGTGGCAGTTTGTTTCATCCCAGGCCTCTAACTCATTGCTAATGTCAGTTTTCCTGCCTATCAATGAATCATTTTTCTAGAGTATCCTGATCTAGCTTTTAGCTGACTTCAAAGAAGAAACAGAATTGCTTTAGGCAAAGCTACAATCATCCCCCTTACCGTACCTGTGTTGCCCCCATGGAAGGTGTCTGAGAGAAAACACCGGGCTCTCAGGAAGTTTTAAAGCCTTCGGTGCCTCTGGATTTATCCACATTGGAACCATCCTGTTGGGGAGATTTCTCTTACTGTACCAGCTGCCTTATCTTATGCAGGCTGGGACAAATGAGAGGCAGATTTGGGCTGGTGAGTCTGAAGAGAAGATGTTAACATTTATTCATTTTTCTATGCCATTTTTATCCCACGTCCCAATGTAAATAAGTGACTTGAATTTATACAAAGTTCATGGTAGTGAAATTTCAGGCATATTTGAGAGAACAGCATTAATTTGCATTTAGTGTGGCATTTTCAATGCAGTTTTGTTCAGAATGTGATGAAATTTAACACTACATTTAAAAAGGGGCTGTTCCTGTAGCTCTGGATAATTAATGACAGAGTAGGATGCAGCTTCATCTGAATAAAAGGCAGAACCATCTCATGGTTCTTTGACATGACACAAAGGAGTACGTGCTGCACTGGTAAATCCATACCTGATTGAAAAAAAATGAACTGGATGTTAAAAAAAAACCCCACCACCCCCCCCCCCCCAAAAAAAAAAAAACACAAGAAAAGAAGATTTAGGCAGGGTAGAGAAATGAAATATATGGTTGTATATGAGAAGTTGTATGTGCAGTTGAGAATTCAGCTTTATGAAACTAACTGAAAGTTCTGAATCTTCAAAATCCACAACATTACAGATCATTAAAAGGTTTGCATTTTTTCCTTTCAAAATGTGTGCTTATAGCCAAAAGACATCAGTGAAATCAGAAAAATGAATTTCTCAAATCTTTGTTATACTGTATAAACTTGAGGGGGAGCCCTGAAAAGGGGAAAATAACAAGCCTCATCCCAACGCAGTGTAACCACCTCGGATTCACTGGAGCCATCCCGATGCCAACATCCTCACTTCAGTTTCCTTGCTCACTTTAATTGCTCACGTAGTCCTATCGCTAAGGTATCTAATCCCAAACACACTGTGTTGCCTCCTCCTGCTCTGCAGACCCTCTCCTTGCTGCCGGAGCGCTCTGCTCAGTGCAGCACGGCAGAGACACACGGCCCTGGGTGGATCTGTCTTTGAGCAGACAGTAAATAGGAAGTGACAAGAAGCTATGATGCAGAGTGCTGTGTCTGACTCAGTACTGCACTGGGATGGGAATACATGAGAGTATGTCTGTAATATATCACTGTTATTAACAAAATCTTAAGAGCTTCTAGTTATTTCAGATATGTTAGTCTTTATGTTCCTAACTTCAAATCTTTCAGAGCACCACAAATGTTAGAAATTTAGGGGGAAAAAAGAGGATTTCAATGTGCTTCAGGTTAAGGACACCTCGTTTTTTTCATTTTAATACTATCTCTTCCCTGTAACATGCATGTAAAAGCATGTAGTTATCCTCCTGCATCAGTCAATACTGCTGCACTCCAGAATAGATGGTGGGAGCTGGTTAAGAGCGGGTATGAGGGAGAACAGTGCTTCACTCAGGGCTGGAGATGAGCTCCTCCATTTGCTTCTGCCTGGCAGGAAGGCTCCTCTCTTCTGACGTCTTTCTGTGGGCAACAGCATTTCCTTCAGGACAGCAACTGTCCTCAGGTTTTAACAGGCTGACAGGAGGAGGTGAAGAGAAAGAAGAATTCAGCCTGTGGCATCCTTAATCCATGGAACAAGGGGATGAATAGAGTCGGGGGGAAGATAAGTGAGAAATGTAAAGGACCCTGTGGGATTTGAAAATCAGGTAAACTGAAGAGGCTCCATCTGGATTGAGTGAAGGATGGGAAAAAGAAATACAGAAAAACTATTTTAGGGAATCAACATTAGAGCAAAAAACTAGGCCACTGACTAAGCCCTGGCCTGAGGTTAGGTGAGGGAACAGGATGTGGAAAATTACTGGACATTACAGGAGAAATGGCTGAACGTGAGTGATAGGAGTGCGAGAAGATGCCTGAGTTTCAGCTAGCGCCGTGCAGGGTGGCTGGGTTTCACAGGTGGCTAAGGGGGAGTTTTGTGAGAAGCGGAACAGAAGGCCCAGCATCACAGATAGCTGGGGAGCTGTTCTGGAGACCTCTGGGGGAGGAACATCCTGCGAGGCACCAAGGTAACCGCGTCACTGAGACCACAGAAGGCCAAGATTACCTAGCAATGGGATGAGAACTGGCAAATTTGGGATGGATGCAGCAAAACTGGGAGCAACACCAGAAATAAATGAAATTAGTTGCGGGAGACCAGGGTAGAGGACATGGGGAGTGAAAAGGCGGGAAATGAAAGAGAGATATTAAGTTACAGAAGCCATAGTGTGGGTGCAGCCTGGGGTGTCTGCCAGGCAGCCCTGCATTGACAGCCATAGCCAGGGCAAGACGATAAACCAACCAGCTCTGACTGCATCGCACAAGCGGAGCCTGCTGTGCACCTCTGGAGCAGGGCTTTCCTGGGGGGCCATGGGACCCCTAGCTCAAACTCCCACCCTGGTCTCACCGTGGCAGTGCCCAGGCCAGGCCTGCCAGCACCCACAGCGGCCCACCACTCCCCAACAACATCATGACTGACCAAGTGAGAGGTGCTTCTGCATTGAACCTGCAAAATAATCACCGACTTTAAAAAAATTCACTAAAACCTATTGAGAGTGGCAAACTGCTTTTGCAAAGGTTATTTTTTTTTTCCATTGAAGAAATGTGTGAACATTTAGAATTCTTTCCCAAAGACGGAATTGGCCCCTTACTGCCCACAGGATATGTAGTTTTTATCAAGAATAAAAATAATTGTAACCATTCATTAAAAAAATATTAAAAGCCTCCAGAGAGGAAAATTGTTTCACATGACTGTTGAAAGAGACCTATGGAGCTTGAAAGAAACAGTCCTATTTGTCACAGTTCACTAAATCCACTCTTGTCTGGTTCTCTTACTTGTGTGGCCTTTTCAGACAGTATTTTGGTACCTTTAATAAAGTGGGCAGCTGTAAAGGCCTCATCCCTTTCTTTGGTCTTCTCATCTCTGTACCTCTTGTTTTCTGAAGTCAAAGGAATGATTGTGTAATCCTGAATAGTGGTACAGTACAGACTTAAAAATACCACCTAGGATCATCCTGCTTTTCATTGTGTCTGTGTAGGCTGAAGAATTCTGCCTTTGACATTGTATGTAAAAGATTTATTTCTGTCATCAGCTGTACCACACCACATCTACAGATTCCTCTTGCAACCTCCATGGCTGGTTACATTTTTAACAATATCTCAGACTGTGAAGTACCTGACACATTGACCAGATAATTATTGTCTTTAATGAAAAATTCTTTTTTACACTGTCATGTTAAATCTTGAAGGTTCAGATTGCAGCTGCCTCTGAGTACCATTTTCCCTCATACAGAATCTGCTCAAATTATTGTTTCTCAGGAGGGGACATAGCAGGGCGAGCACAAGTGCAAACACATTCATTTTTTTTGCTACATCGAGCCCTCCTTAATTATGTGAAAATTGAAAGTTTTCACAGTTCAGAGTAATAGATTTCAGTGTAAAAATTACATAAAAGAAAAGTGTAAACTTCTGATGGTGGTGTTTGCAAGGTGGCACAGAAAGGATTAAGTTTGTCACACAGCCTCTGGCAGGCAAGAGAAGTAATTCACACAAGTTGGATCCTGGATATGCATATGGATATGGATATGGATATGGATATGGATATGGATATGGATATGGATTTTGTACATGGACACCCAGGGCTGCTGGCAGGGGGGCAGGTGGTGTCATGGCCCTGATGGCGCAGGGAGCTGGAGTGCTGCTGTGCGACCTGGGGAACTGTGCTCCCTGTGTCCCTGATATCCCCAAATTAAATAGAAGAATGACACTTGAGTCCTGCTCCCATCCCTGCCATTTCCTACCCCACAGTGCATTTGGAAGGATGTGACTCGCTTTCTGTAGACTCATTTCTACCATTTTGTTCTTAGCATTACTAGACAGTAATCATACATTTTCAGAGGAATTTTAAATATTACAGAATATTCCTGTAGGTTATGTGTTTATGTGATCTTTCTGCAATAAAGAATGAGCTGCTTTGACTGTGGTGAGAAGAATTTAGGTCTGGTTCAGAGTTTCCCTGCATATCGTCTGTGTTCCAAACAGTTTTGCTTCAAGGTGCTGTCCCAGTCTTCTCATCGGTGCTGGAACAGCAGATGAGGAACAAGATGTGGGCATGTTGGATTTCAGATACCTGTGAACCTTCCTATGCCACAGCTGTGGGAAACGTGCCTTTCCCTGGGTGTGTAAGAACAGACTAAGAGTTTTGCAGCTGGAAAACGGGGAATACCAGTGTTGCTACAGAAAGTACTGGAAAGACTTTCTTTACACTATTGTTCTGAACAGCTGTACCAAAATGTTGAATTCAAAACACAGAAAATGCAGAGAGGGCATTCCCGAAAGAACAGGCACAAGAAGTCTATTCTGTGAGAGTCAGTTTGACAATTTAGCGCATTTAGCTCAATAAAAGAAGGCTGAGAGGAGATACAATTGCTCTTGGAAAATGTGTCTGCCAAGTAAACACCCCAGAGGAAGCAGGGACAGCACAAACCCAGTTGTTTGTAAACCGACCACAGATTAATTAGAAGCAGATTTCTTGCTAGCAGAGAGGTTGGGCTGTGGGACAACCTCGTGGTAGTGTCAGACAGACACATGTCTAGGTGGACATAGAAGTTCTGGAGGGTCAGCAGCACGTGGGCACTGACTTTTCAGCGTGCTGGAAAACCATGCTGAGTCTGTTGTTTCAACTGCGTTTTAACAACAGCTAGATTTTTATTGAATGGCTTGTATTCTCAGTTTTTAAGTTCATTAATTCTAAATCTCTTTGAATGAAATAGGAGAAATGTTTCTCACTTTGCTGTCTGAATGGCAAGTGTTGGGTCAGAAGTGCATGTCCCGTCTTCTAGAGAGAAGAAAACTTCGTGTAGTTGGAACTTAAAAATTTGGCACTAGGCAATCCAATTTTTTTGAAAGGTAACAAGGGAGAGTGTTCATGTTTTAATTTTCTAGCTTAGGCTTATAGTCAAGCTTTAAACCTGTGAAAATCAAGGAATGTAACAAAATACGTGACAAAGCTGCAGTGGCTACAGTCCCAAAATGCTATAGAAAATGTGTTCCATTATGTTAATGAAAATGAAATACATATTTTTCCTTGTAATATAGATGTTTTCCAATACCTTATTTTCTCAGTAATCAAGGTGTGCACACAGTGCAAGCTCTGAGTGAAATGCATGGTTAGAGGCCGTTTTAGATACACATTTCACTTCAGACAAAACTACAGACAGATCGTTAACTACAGACCAAGTTCAGTGTTGCGTCTAAGAAATGTGTTCTTTCTAATAAGACTATTTCATGTACTACCAGAGACATTCTTGTAGTTTCATTAGTGAAAAAACTTCTGATTGTTAATAATGAAAGCATATTAATATGAGTCACAGAGTAAGGAAAAACTGAAGGGCTGTGACAAGCAGCAGAACCTTACGTCACCGCCTGTTCTGCTGAGGTATCAAATACGTAGTCATAACTCCACACAGAAACACTTCCATTTCATCATTTAAAAATTGGAAAATGCCAACATTTAAGATTGTCTATGTAGCTGTACTTGTACTCTTCATGCATGCACATTTCATAATCTTCATAACCGCACCTTTTCCCCAGGCTCCTTGCCTTTGTAAGGCCCAAGGGTGAGCAGTGCTCACAAGAAGCTGCTCAGCACCTTCTGATGTGCTTGTGCTGTGTGGCACAAGCCTGATTTGCTTCTCACTGTTCAAACCATTTCAGAAGAGAAATAGCTCCCACATAGAATTTTCGGTCTCATTTATCACTACTGTCTCTAAGGGCTTCACAATGACTAATTAATCTAACTTCACAAACTCCTGCAAGACAAGGGCATGCATTTAATTGAGGCACAGAGAGATGGAGGTCAAAAGTACCCCCTAACTTGGAGGTACGCTCCTGAGATGCTCTGAACACGGTGCCTAGAACAATAAAACTCTTATGTTCAAATTATAAATCGTTATTCATCGCAGTTGCAATAAATATCGTTCAGCATTTCTGCCAGTCAGAACCCAAGCTCAGGATAGACATCTAGAAAATAAGAAATGAATGGCTATGAAAAATTTGATCTAAGTGCCTGACTTAATGAGAAGAGAGGAAACCTTTGACAGACACAGAGCCATAATCTGATTTTCTGAGGCAGCATTTAACATTTGGGATGTATTTTCTTTTCCAGCAACTCCCCTGCCTCATTTTCAAAGATCACCACCTCCAAGTTCAAGAATGGTCCATTTCTGTGAGCAGAAAACCAAGCAAAGGCAGCAGGAGGCCTGCAGGGATGAGCAAGGAGCTCCTGACTAAACTCAACCATAAAGAAAATGCATTCAAGGTATGGAAACAGACAGGTGGCCCACGCTGTCCAAGCTAGCAGGGATGGGGTTAGGAAAGCCAAAGCCCAACTTAAATTTGATGAGCAATATGAAGGACAACCAGAAAGGCTTCTGCAAGTGTATCAGCATGGAATGAAAACAAGAGAAAATATGGGCCCATGGCTGAGTAGGGCTGGAGCCCTGGGGACAAAGGACTTGGAAAGGCTTACTGTACTCAACAACCTGCTTTGCCTCAGTCTTCACTGGTAAGACCGTCCCGTGGGAGTCCCAGCTCCCTGAAACCACTGGCAAAGTCTGGAGCAAGGAAGAATCACCTTTGGTGGAAGAGAATCAGGTTAGGGAGCTTTTAAACAAATCGGACGTGCACAGGTCCATGGGACCTGGCAGGCTGTGTTTTAAAGGCCAAGCTGCTCTATCTGAAACCTTCCCTAGCAGACAGCACAGAAAATACAACTCTCATGGTTGAAGTTTCTCAACTGAAAACACGCTCTTACAAAGCAGCAACAAACAACCTCAGTAAGAGACAGTGCTACAAACAAGCCAATAGCATCTCTCTTTAAAAATGTCCAGGCTTCCTAAATCCTGTCCCAAACAGCTGATGTACATTATAGCACAAAATAGCATGTGTACTAAGCATCCATTCAGGCGTCGGCTGAAAAAGCAAGAACTTTTCCAGGAAATACATGAAAATACTTAACGAATACACTAAGTATTCAAAGACTTAAACTATGATATGCATCATTAAGCTTCTCTAGTTCTAATGGCTAAGATACTGCAAACCAAAAAGTGCAAACAAATGCTGCCCCAAAACTAATAACACAGAGTGATATCTTGCCTGCAGAAACACACACAAATCTCACTGATGTCAGCGCATGATTCCTAGAGGCCATTATTTGGAGCTCACGTCTGCAACCATAAAGTTGCATTAACCGTCTATTTGTGTGAAGAAACTTAACTACCAGCCTAACAAACATAAATTACTCCATTAAAAGTTTTAGAGAATGTCTGTAAAAGCAGTAAATAATTTCAAGAAAAATCACAAAGCCAAATTTATTTTTTTAAATAAGACAGTAAAATTGAGGTTGAAATTATTTATGTGGCTCTGTTCACGTGTATACTTATATTACATAAACATTTAATAATTAATAACATAATAAATGCTGTGTTAGTGGCAAAAGAAGATCCCTAGGATGGTGTTCAATGGCTGACAAGGATTAAGTCAACTAAAAGGTATTTTTAACCAGAGGATAAATCTTGTTTGAAGGTCTTATAAAGGAACCTTATAAATTTAGACCAAAAGCCTGGATTTCTTTTATGTACTCTGGTCCTCACTTTGGCCTCTGATCACAGGAAAACTGGTGTAAATCTGGAATAAGGCTTTCAGAATTTATGCTCCTGAGTCCAAAGGAAGAATTGAACCCGAACGCCCAAAGCCAGCTTTAGTGAGCAAGAGCCATTTGGCCTGGCTGCAGGGGGCAGAGGCTGTGGCAGCTGCCCAGCTCTTCTCCCCAGGAAAGGAGGTCAGGGCAGGCAGTAGATCCCTTGGGGCATCAGACATCATGGGAAATACCCAGGCTCTCTCCTGAATGGGAGGTGTTAGAGAGAGCCAGCTGGCATCTCTTTCAGAGGACGTGGGGGAGATGGCCACCACCTAAAAGTGCCTCACTGGTTCTTGGCCTCTTGTTTCAGGGATGCTGGGACTTGCTCTTGATCCTCGTTCTTTTTGTAACGTAATATAATTTAATTTATGATCACAAAAAGTGCAACAAGAAAGGGAAAAGATGAAAAATATTATGCTAAATACAACCAGCCATATACTTGAAAATGTAAACATCAAACTATTCCCTAGATATGTAATTACAGGCAGCTTCAAAGAGGGAAAGGCACACTTTTAGCAAATACATCGTATTTTGTATATGCTGCTTTTGCCTGAAGGACAGCCTGGATTTGTACCGGAGCACAGTGAACTGTTTTTAAAGGATCATCAACCAGAGTTTGTGGCTGATCACTTGGAGCTCCCATGAGACATACAGAGGCATGTCATGGAAAAGCAAATAAAAACACAAAGCAAATGTTGCACATCTCCAGTCTGCTCCTCTTTCCTCCTCAGGACCCTGGTGGACAGCGTACTGAGCCCCACAGCGGGGCAGAGGGTAACAGGAAGAGCCAACACATCTCCCATTCCCAGGTCTATGAAACCAGTGCTGGAAAAACATCAGGAGGAAATACTGCTGCTGCTACTCATGCTGTTGGTACTGTCCCAGCAGCTAGGAAGGGTGTGCTGGAGGGCTGATGTAGTAGCACCGACTGTTAATTAATGCCCTTACAGGCTCCCACCCCACCTGCTGCTGCAGGCCACTCTTCTGGGAACTGCCCTGGGCTGCTCTCAATGTCTCCTCCTTCAGCCTCTGCTCTGAATCAGCTCCCAAAGTCCTGTGTCCATAGAGTCAGGTAACCCCTGGCCCCGTGAGCCCCCATGTCTCCCTCCACACGCTTCACCTCCCTTACCAGAACCCACCCATAGCCTTTCACTCACACGTTCCCCATGCCAGGGCGCCATTACTTGTGGCGCCCACAGTTCCTGGGTGCCCAGCAACGTCGCAGAGTGGCTGTGCTCCGGGAAAGTGCCAGGATTTGCAGCATGACGTTTCCTTTCAGTCTCTTGATTCATCGCCTCCTTCGAGTGGCCTTAATCCTCTCGCGTTGGAAGGGAAACTCATTCTGTAAGGTGGGCTGCTGTGACTTTCTTCATTGCCCTTCATGCTTTAGCATGTCATTATGGTCTGGTTTCCAGAGCTTTGGTAGAGGAAAAGTGAATAGGAGGCGGTAGCTGGTCACTGCCCCAGTTTGCTGTCATGGGCAGCTGCCTGCTTGGGCTGTTTCACATAAGAACCACTCAAAAGCAAGCACTGACGAAAAGTTTCCTGAATCCAGGTAATTTTTTATCATTGTTTTATTTTCCAAAACATTTCATGGAATCACAGAATGGTTTTGGTTGGAAAAGACCTTTAAGACCATCAAATTCAACCATTCACCTCAAACAAAAAAGCCCAGGATCAATACTGATGAAGAACTGAAATATTTGACTTGTGTGCTCTTTCTTAACAGCTTTCACTTCCTGAACCACGCGAGCCTGTCTGTGGGGAAGAGCAGCTCCTTCTTCTCTTGGCACTTTTTGCGCTAGCTAAAATGATACCACCATCAAAAGATGCTGGGGAGCAGATCTAGTAGATTATTTGTGGATGGAAGGAGTGTTTTTATAGTTCCAATCTACAAATTAAGAGATTTGTTATTTAACTTTCCTAAACTTTTTGCTTAGATAAATGGAAAAAAAACAAAGCCAGAACGCCAGTAAGGAGACAATAAAAAGCCTGATAGCATAAGGATGAGCTGAGACCAGCTCTCATGTGCACTCCTACATTCACAGTTGGACAACACAAAGGAAAATCAGAAACAGAGCCCAAGGGTGTTTCTGTGAGTAATTTAAACTCATGCTTAAACCTTTCTTGTCTGTGGCAAACCATTTGACATTTGACAAGTAGTTCCTAGTGTCCTAATTCCTAAATATCCATGTTTCGCGTTCATTATCTCCAGCCCTCTGTAATGATGTTTGTTTCAGAATGAGTGTGGGGGTTTTTGTAGCTGCATTTGATTTGTCCGATGCTTGAAAGCAAAGGGAGCAACTTAACATCAGGGAAATTATTTTCTTGGATTGTGAGAGGGAAACAGTAAAACTTCACTTCTTCCACATTAGTAAGACTTCCCCAATCATTTTACTTTAAAAGGTTTTCATTTATCAAATGGAATTTGACAAGAATGAAATCCTTGGCATAATGCAGCACTTGTCTTTTGAATATTTGTTTCCATTAAACGACTGACAGTTTTTTTCCATACTTTGTGGGTGACAGCAGAGCAACATCAACATTTTACATATCTGATAGGAGGATCAGATTATTTCTCATTATTACCACAAGACATTAGTTGTACAAAGGATCTAAGAGTAAGTCTGACTAGCAGATAAAATTAGTAACTGCAAATAAACTGCAGGGCTGAAAGGCAGAAAACTGTAGAGGTGATGAATGAAAAAATCTAATATTATATCAGAGAATTCAGTGCTAGCCATAATAAAAATTCATCTTGCTGAAATATAGATGAATAGGTTTAAAAAAAAATATTCACCATGAATTAATGTGAATCTCTGTGCATCTGTTGTCTAAAATCTCTGCTCTGTTTTACAAGTGCACTTTTATGTAAGCAGAAAAACATGGTAAATATAACAACTTAGGGAAATAGAAGACTCCTACAGTAACACACAAATATAGATTTCTTCATTCGACATACATACATGTGATATACATAATGTGACTTTTATGCAATATTTCACGTTTAGCAGCTTTTTTTATCGATTGGGGGATCAGGTGATTATTTCCCAGTAGTTGAAAGGCTAACACTCATCAGAGCACTCAGGAACTGGAGAATACAGTCTTGTTCTTTCCTTCTATCCCACGGTCTTTGATAGCCAGGGTTCTCTTTACGAGAACTTAATGAAGAAAGATTTCAAAGCAATCGTTTTGTTTGCCAGGTTTTTTCTCAAAAAGCTATGCTACGCAATGCATGGGTCACTAGACCCCATCCCTTCCTATTCCCTGCAGGTGAAACAAATACATTTTTTAATCAAACTATAGATTAACACCAAACTGTAGATGAAGAGTAAGAAAACAGCAATTCGTAAGTCTAACATGAGTTGATCTCATCAACGTCCTCACACTCCTACTTTACATTGTTTTGCTGCATTTTCTTAATAGCACTGCCTATACTTAAAAAACCTACAAGGTATAAGATACACAGACCTAATATTGTACCAGAGATGCAACACAGCACAGTAGCAAGAAGTGTAAGAGGTTCTGTTATTTGTCTTTTTGAAACCCAGTCTGATGAACACCTTCTAGAACAGCCAGACTCTCCTGCTCCACTAATGCTCCACTGGTGAGGAACTGGATTTAAGACACAGTTTTTAAAAACCAGCTGCTGTCAGCAAGAGTTGTTCTTCAGTGACATGAACATGGAAACACGTCGTTTTTCCTACCACAAAACAGTCTTCTCTGGAGCATACAGCCTTTGAACCAGGTAAACTTTAATCCCAACAACACCAGAACTAAAATTAAAAACATTTTTCCATTTTTGTTTTTGTTCTTAAAGGGAAAACTACAAAAAATATTTTATAAAAATACCACATTCCCACGGATACCAATCCACAGGTTCTTTAAAACTTTGGAAAAGTTATTATAAAATTACATCCGTATATGCCCTAATTTTGTGAAATATTTTGTTTTGAGCATAATTCCTCAGTTTCCAAATCTTCCCATGATTCAGAATGGGTGTATGGAGTCTATGCTTGTGGCAGAATGTTCCTTGAACTATAAAGGTCAGATAAAACAGACCAAACATCTGGGGTATTACCTTACTTCTACACTGCAGATTGGTTTTCATAGAAGTATTATAAATATATTTTAACTAATACTGATTTTTCTTTTTTCTGTGGCACCTCTTGTTTCTGTCAATCTACTCACCCCCATGATCTCTCAAATCTCACAAAATGAGAGGAAGCCTAATGGTGTTTTAATTAACACCTACAGATTTCGTGGTCCTCCCATGCAAGGAGGGTTGGCTGAGCCTGACTGAAAGCCCTGGCCCCAGGAGTCAGTTGGGTGGTGAGGATGGGCATGGGGAGAGCCATCCCGCAGGGCTGGAGCTGTGTCCTCAGCCCATAGCAGTTTGTGGAAATTTAGGTTCAGAGAAGCCCTTGTCACCAAAACTCATTTCTGGTAGGGTATTTTCTTGCATTTGGTACTACTTCAGTTGTTTAGTACTGCAGCAATTGTGCCAAAGCACAATCCAAGTGGATTCTGAATTTTACACCTATATTTAATTCTGAAAAAGCCTAAGAAATGATAGGATTTCTTGCACTGGTTGTTTGAGGGTTTTTTTTAAGACACTGAAAATGTCTTATTAACATAAGCACATTAACTGCGCTATTAACATAGAGAAAAATCTCAGTTTGAGGATGCCTGTTATCAGGACTTGCTGAAGACCAATGGTTGGATTTTCTAGGAAAGATCCATACTTGAGCAAAGTGAATATCTGTTCCAAAGGGGAAAGAAAGGAGAGAAGACAAGGAGTTTTAAAACCAAATAACTACAGTAAATTAGACACAGTCTGGAGGATGCTATTGCAAGAGTTAAAGGTGTGCATACAGTTTCTTTAAAGTCTAGTACTAAGTTATTGTTATTATGATGTTACTCAATGCCTCTTAATATTTAAAATGCATTTGTTCTAAGTAAGTGTTTCATGTGTTGCTGCCTCAGGGACACATTCTAGATTTGCTATATGGACTTCTGTTTGCAACTGTAAATGTACAGGAAAAACACTTCTATCAGTGAAGTGCAGGGAGCTGTTATGAATTACAAGAGCATTAAAAGTTCAAAACCGCGAAGGTCAGTATCTATTCCTTGATAAAACACAAAACAGCGAAACAATGATTAAACGAATGACTGATGGCATGTAACTTCAAAAACCCAACTCCTGAGGACAACAAAAGCAATGAGCACGCAGTCAATAGCGTTGCTGTCTATGGCAGCTGTGGGATTCATTCCTCGCCATCAGTCAAAGCGGCGAAAGCTGAGCCAAAAAAATCTGTGATCATTTTTCTTCCCAGACTTCTGCGTCGTGGTTAGTCTGCCAACTGCAGGGTGTGCTCCGAAGTCGCAGAGTTGTTAATGTACTTTCTTCAATTGTCAAGGTGACAAATAGCTCTATTTTCTAATACTAATTTTCATTTTTCTTTAATTGTGAGACTTTTAATCAGCAGATGTACCCATCTTGTCTCTTTTCCCCCATTTCGCTGAAGTTACAAATTAACTCCTGGGTGAAATTTAAAAAGATGTAACAGAATTTCCCCAACTTTTTCTTGGTTTTTCTTTTTTTCCTCTCAACAATGAAGTTATTTTAAGTAAAACAAAGGAATTCTTGACTAAATATCCTTTGCATTTTTACTTGAGCGATTGCTGAGGATGCCCACGTTTGGGATTAAACCCTTAGGAATACTCTGCTGGATAAACACGCACTGCAATGAGACACCCTGTGTGTACTGCGGTCAGCTGTGGGCAGCGTGCCCTTCACAAGGTTCCATTAATATGCCATTGCATCCAGGTAAGGTTAATGAACTGTGAAGGACGCTGTCTCTTCATTTCAAAGATAGAGTGTGAAGAATTTAAATAAACATAATATTTACATGGTCTATTTTGTTAGGAATGGATTGACTGTTTCTGCCTTGATAGAGCCTGAGGGGTGTTCATTTGTTTGCTTGGTTTACAGGTGGTTTTTGAGCTTCGAATCTTGAGACAGGAGTTATGTTGACCAAGAGTAACCGTGAGCTATTATTTCAGCACACCATGAAAACTTCTTCTAGGTGAGCTGATCAGCTTTGCATCAGCTACCAGGTAGTGGCAGGAGGTTTTAGAGGTGCTTTGAAAAGACAAATCTATTGTAATACGATTTCTCTGGGAGTTATTATAAAATATGGCTAAAACAGAAGAGTAAAAGGAAAAAAACATAAAGTTGTAAAGAAGAAAGATCTGGATGCTACTGTAGCTTTTCTATTACATGATGATAATCAAGAAAACGTTAACAGTTATCAATGAATTGTAGGTCTGATACTATTTCTAAGCTTGTCTTCAATCTGTGAATTTTGGCCTAAGCATTTTTTTGCCCCTGAAATCATCCCCAATGCTATCTCCAGCCATTGCAGTAGAACTACCACTGTCAGCCACAGAGAACTGAATTCACTCAACCTACTAAAGTAGTGCAAATACGAATGTGTTATTGATTAGAAACAACTCAAAAGAATTTCTGACTGATGTTTACTTTTTTCAAAAGTCTCCCTTCTGTTGCTTTCCCATTTGCTATACTGCCTTCATCTCTCTGCGTAGACCTACTTTACATTCTGAAGTACATAAGCAACACGAGGCTGAAGCACGCCTAGGAGCCTTGAGACTGCAATGATGCTTCTCTCTACAATCAATTGGACAAAATTGACTCATAAGCAAAAATTTCTTGTTTCTGTAAGAATTATTCATTTTTCTACATGAGCTGACCAGGCACTGTAAGTTCAGTTGTCACTAGAAAAGCTTTGGTATTTGAAAAAGCAAGACATCCATGTATGGCACTAGATATCACTTTTTATTACAGCTTTGCTAGAGAGATTACAAACTCGCTGTTTAGAATTCCGAGTTGCCCGTGTGCTCTGAGCTGGGAGCTGTAGGCCTCACACGGGTGTATGTTTACTGTTAAAGTGTAGGAAGATCAGTCCAGTTGCTTTCTTCCCTAAAAGCTGCATCACAAAACTTTGGTCCACAGATCTAATCTAGCTCTTTCCCAAAGCTGTAGAATAAACTTCCAGACAAATGGAATCTCTACCAGTTCCAGCAGATTCAATCACACCCAAGTGAGGCAACAGATCAAACATCGCAAACAGCAGAAGGGGAGAGAGCCCCTGTAACCAGGAAGAAAGTTTTTCCCCATTCATCAGACCCGAAATAGCTAGCAATCAATTCAATATAGCTAAAATAATTCTATATTTATCAGTGGTTTTTAAATTGTTACAGTTTGGCTGTGTATGATGATCATCAAGCAGAAATCACAAAGCACAGATCACAGCAAGGACTGAGATTTAAGGTTGCCAGGAACAGGAACAATGGCCAGCACCATAACTGGTGGCCTTCAGGTTAAAAACCACATATATTTGTAAATCCCTTTCCCAGCAATCAGCAACATACAACCATGGAGGAAGTGGCACACAGCTTCTGAAAGTCTGAGGAAACACCTACGATTTGTGCTGAATTATCTCAAATGTGAATTATCTCAAATTATCAGTGAAATTCAAGGGTAGCACTTTATGAAGTGGTGCCAAGGTGCTTAGAGAGGACACTTTCTCTGATCAAAAAGCTGAAAGGAGGAGCCAGTCTGTTTGAAAGCTGGGCTTTATCAAGCTTTAAATAGCACGAGGATTCATTTCCTAGGATATTCTGACAGACTTAAATTTGTTATTTAAATTTTTGCTAACTTCATGAAAATCCTGAAGTTAAAGAGATAACAGTTGTCAAATCAGAAATGTGTTTGCTTTGCACAGTTTTAGGCAAGTTTACCAGAATAGGTTTAAACCTGCTCGTTTTCCCTCAGGCTGGTGGAACCCCTGGGCCAGTTTTTTTGCTGTCATCTACAACATATTTAGCAAAATAACACATGTGTCACTCAGCCAGATGTACGAGTGGTGCCCGATGGTTCAGAGGTGGATACAGCCTTGGGGATTATTGCGCTCGATGTAAACCTGACACACTCAAATTTTCACTCGACTGTTCAATGCTAATATAGCATTAATTGTCACATAAAGCCATCAGTGGAAGTTTGGCTCTTAGAAAAACAAGGGGGAAATTCTTACTGGCTTCAGCAGAGCAGAGTGAGTAGAAGTCCAAGCCAGTGGCAATGCCGATGCCCTTAGGGACTGCTTGGGAATAGTGTGAAGAACTCAGAATGGCTCTGTCTACAGAAACCATGCTGCTTTCTCTCCTATGTCTGTCCCACAGTCTGTTCTTTGTTATTATCTGTGAATCACCAAACATCCTTTGTGATGTTTATATGGTATGGTTATAAATAACTCTAACCCTTGCATGTTAAACAGAAGGTGATTTACAAAGTGCTGCTCAATCTGACAGCTGTTACTACAGCATAGCCAGAATGGATTACTTGCAAGTTTATTTTAATTACAGATAGGCCTACACTGAAATACTATAGTCACCTGTTTTGTACTGTGACTGCAAAGTAGCAGGAAGGAATAACGCAAGCTATGTGTGCCTTTGTAAAAGAAAGAGTGCTGGCCTTCACATAAGTTACTTCTTTTCAAGTATCTCATTTTCACCTGGCTCTTTTTAGCAGGTTTGTGACCAAGTGAATCCACCTACATAACCGGTTAGGCTTCTATGCAGAATGTACAGAATATTCCAAAAGACCCATTTAAAATATGATGAACCAAAGTCCAGCCTTCACAATGAGAAGTTTTCCCATCCGTCTGGGACCAGTACCTGTACTCAAGTACTAATCCCAGAAAGCTTTTCTTGGAGGAAAAACTGCCATCAGTAATGAGAACAGTTCTGCATTTCTCCTTCAAATGCTGCTTTTGTGATACAATGAGTCACGTCTATGGAAACAAACAATGAAATGCCACAAAACTCTGTCATTCAGTACTGTAGAAATTGCCTTACGGAAACGAGGAACTGTCCACTACCTTGTTCTGTGAAATAAGCAGGTGAATTGGAAGATCTCTGGTGGGCTTCCCGCTGTCAAGAAGACAACTTCCAAAAATACTACATTGGAGAACTCTTACACAAGTCCTATAAAGTCACCCAGATGATTCAGAATAAGAATGTTACATGACATGGATCATAACTCTGACCACGTACAGTGACAGTTATGAGACCAACTTTTGAACAGTCTTTGAACTTTGGTCTCTAAAGATCCTCACAGTGAATACTGGAGCCTTTGTAGCAGTCAAAAAAAGTTCTATTGCTCTGTCATTAATACGTAATTTTAATAACTTATCAGAATAATAGGTACCCCAAAAATAATAATAAAAGACAACTTCAGTACCTGCACCGTAATATCTTGCACTCAGGATTTCCTAGAATTGGTCACTGACAGAGAATCTCCGGTTCAGTTTTAACTGGTAAACCGTAATAGAAAGTCCTTCACTTGTCTGAAGTGATGTGACTCTCTAGCCATAAATTACACAATAGCATTTTCAGAAACTGTTTTCAGTGTCTCTGTATCTGGATAAGGTTTGTCATGCAGTAATTCTTACAGTTACCAAGGTCATGTACACGTTCTGTGCTCAAACTTCAAGCTGCAGTAAGTTCATTGCAGTAACTTAACTTGTGGATTAATGATCTTATGGAGAGCCTTGTGAGTGCTGTCAGTCTCTCACCACCACTATAGCTCAGTGGGGCTGAGCTGTTCATCGCATGCCCTTTGCTGCTTTGTAGGAATGGCCATTGTAAATCACCCTCTGTCCAAATGTAGATACAGATGGAGTCGATTAATTACCACTTGCCGTGAGAACAGTCATCAACGCAATACAGCTAAGCAATGCTAATCTCTAGTAACCATCTGGAACCATTAAGACAAACTGTATCTCCTGGCCCAGGGGAGGCAAAAGTTTTGGAAGCCCTTGAGGCACATGGCCTCTCCAAGATGCCTTCAGTTACAACCGGCCAACAAAACGGCCAAGAATGAGGTCTTCAGCAGAATTTGTATTCATTATCCCTTTTATGAAGAGCTGAATGGGATTCTGTGGTAGAATGTCTCTGCAAACTTAGTTTTTGGTGAATACAAACAATGCTATCGAGGGTAATAGCAGCTCCAGGATCAGCAGAAGAAACAAAGAGCTTGCTGAAAGCCTGGGTGTGATCCTGGATGGACATAAAAGCACCACAGAAATGTTGAAGACCACCAGATGGGTGCAGAAAGCTGGTGGTTTGTTTTTTTTAACTCCAGATTTGTTTTTTTCAAAAATTTATGATTTAGAATTGTATACTCTGATAAGCCCCTGGGTTTCCTGGGATCTGGACTGGATTTTATGTGACAGGGGTGGGTATGAGCCCACTCAAATCCTGACATCCAAGTCTCTCCATATGAGAGGAGTCATTTGGCACCACAAATCTGCTCAGAATCACAATCTCATGGCACTGTTTCTGCTCATGGCAGCGAGCTGTAATTTCTCCTTTCTAAAACTGTAGCCACTTGCAGTAAGGCAGCATCAGAGTGCTCCCAGGAAAACATTGCCTCTGCTCTCACACTGGCAATCACACCTGATCCAAAGCCTAAAGGGAAGACTGGCTTTTGAATCCATAGATGAAAATATTCTTTTGTCTTTTAAATCAATTTTAGCCTTCTCCTTAAACACAGCAAAATCCTTACTGTTTCTAATATTGAGTACATTTAAAACAAGTAATTGCTCTTTAAAAGGATGGGAATTTCTAAACCCAATTCACGTCTTGCACAGTCTAGCACCTGTATAGAAATGAATACTGAAGTGTGAAACCACCCTTATTTTCATATTTGTTCGCAGGAGCAGTGTCCGAATCTTATGCTTGGTACTAGAAGATTTTATTTTTGTATTGTTCTCTTGACTACAAACTCAACGCCTCACAAGGAATATGTTTTGTTACAGCTCGTCATTTCCTTGGGAACTTCTCTGGTGCCAGACTCTTTACAAGCAGAAATAGGAATTTTCTGTCTCAGAAGAGAAAGGACTGAGGTAAGATCTGTTTTATTTCATAAATGGAAGACCGAGTGAGTCTTTCTTAGCCAAAGAATTCTCATTTAGGTCTGCATTTACCAAAGTACTGTAAATACATGGCTAACGTAACGTGTTTGAGTCTGGCTGTTGGAATCAAAGGAATGATGAAAACCTTAAAATGCTGCACATGTGCATCTGCCTCACGAAATCTGTGTTTAAAGAATTCTTCTGTTCTAATATTTCACTGTGTTTGGTCAAAGCATTCAGATGCGTGATTCAAATAATCAGGTTTCATCTACTTATATTTCAGTGATTGAAATAGGCAGCCCTGAAGGCGGCGGAAGGCCTCTCCATGTATGTCTTTGAGAATGACAGACTGTGAGAGAGGTGAACCTTTACAAACCCACTTAGCTGATGTCCCTCTTTTCCCTGGGAGCAGATGCATCTTGCTGCACGAGGTACAGTTCTACCTGCTTGGTATGCAGGTTCAGATTTCTGCTGAGCAAGGGTTATTGTTAGTTTATGCTATGGCACTGGAGACATGAAAAAGAGAAAGATTCGTTCAGACTACGGTAAGTCATACAAGTTCTTGACAGGAGCTGATCTGTGCCTGGCCAATTCACACTGCAGGAGGAAAGGGGTCCAGCCATGGCTAAACCTGCCTTTGGAAACCGCTGCTGTACAGACCTTCTGCCAGTCACCAGCACAAACCAGTGGTGAAAGCCACCTCAATGCCTGCTTTTATTTTCCACACAGAATTTGGGAGGAATAGGAGTTTTGCCCAAGTGAGGTACGGCTGCTCTAATAGATGAAGAGCAGGCACTGCCTGCTGCCTCTGTTTATGCTGCCTTTAATTTGATGTGTTCTACATTTAGAAGTTCAAATAAAGTTTTGCAGATGTTAGCAGGTCAGAGAGAGTAAAGTATTGAATTTCAGGCATTATTGGTTTTTAGGCTACTTTACTGCATTTTTACTCTAGGCGATGCAATTCTCTTCAGGCTTCCCTTCACGCTAAAGCATGACCTCTATTAACTGGATTGAAATAGTGCAGGTGTTTAAACGCACGCGATTCATTTGGCCCTGGTCAAACCCTGGGAAATGCTGAGGACTGAAACCCGCAGGAAGACAGGATGGGTGGTGCTGTAAGGCCTGGTTTGTGTATCTTTCCC
>NW_010179813.1:0-17169 GCF_000695765.1 Mesitornis unicolor | reverse complement strand
CCTCCTGCTTTACACGTTCATTCAGTGATTAATTGAGGAAAATTGTTTATTACACAGGTAAAAATATATTTATAATTGCATCTGCTAGTAGATAGGTAATGGCAACTATGTCTTCTTTTTTTTCCTCAAGACCTATCTTGGCCCAACACTGGTAGTTTGAAAATTTACAGGCATCATCTTTTCTTTCAGCGAATTGAACTCAGAATTTGGAACTAACCTTGGTATGAGGTGTTTCCAAGTAACTGATGAATGAGTATCAAAATCCCTTTTCTTGGCAAACAAGAAGCGTAGAAGCAATTGTTGTCTTTCTAAAGACATAACAGTAATAGACAGTTTGCTCATAATTACAGTGTCAAGGTGGTCAGAATTTGAAAGGAAATGATATATTGCCTCTGTTCCTCTGTCTCCAGTGGTGTAACTATTACTTCAGGTTTATAATGTTCTATACATTTATTTGAGAAACCTCTACATCTCTTTGCAAAAAGATCCTTGAGTCTGATAAGACCTTGAGCTTGCAAATCTAATGCAGTATTGGATTATCTCTTTTGTCTCCTTTTTGCTGATTGGAAAGAATTATTTGTCCCTGAAAGCCAAGGACAGTTCTACAGAATTGGCTGAACAAATGAACCAATAACCCCAACCTGTATCCGTATTCTCAGTATGAGAAAAGAAGAGAGAGAAAAATAGCCCTGTGTGTGTGTGCAGAGACAGGGAGAGATGGAAAAAGATTTTTCTTTTTGCTTGGAAATTGTCTTTGACATTTTTGAGTAAATAATATTCAAAGAGAAAAAGCAAAAATGTTGCCTTGAAAATGAAATAAAAGCCATTTAAATGCCAAATCCTAGTCACAGAATCTTGGCACTCTGCAGTCTGGGTGGTTGACCTTCGGAGAAGCCGTAATGCAGCAAATAGATGTGAGGAGAGAAGGGGCTGGAGCAAGCTGGAGGAGGCAATGCTCAGCACTGTGGTTACGTCTCTGCCGTCCATGGTGACTACCAGCCCAAGGGCCGTGGAAGCTGCGCTGTGCTCTGCTGTTGGTAGAGGAACTGAGTTATGCTGTCCCTCAGTCTGGAGAATTTGGCCCACAATGCGTGCGTGCCTTGAGACACTGTGTGCCAGAAAACCACAAAAATTCTGAGGAGATTACCGTTAACTTGTGCGAACTTCAGGCTATTGTAGTTCTACTTCACTGGTTGAAATCTGCTTGGACCTCCTTTCTGCTTCAGTGTGAATCCTTCTGATAACCAAACTGTAACAGTAAATTAAACGGGGCCTCTCTTTCCGCAACCTGACCTAAAGCCAGAAAATTATTCCCAGTTCATTCTCCTTACCAGTCTATAGTTGAAGGCTTAAGGGTCTTGTCTGTGCTGAAAAATCTGACTTTCCTGTTTGGTAGCTTGCCTGTATTATGCTGCATTGCTTTCTCTACCACTTCAAACCACAGTGAAATCCTGTTTATCAGTTACTGGTTCATACAAATGCTTTTAAACTCAGACCTGAATGCTTTAGCCCTCTTAGTGCAAAATCCTGCTGCACGTTGAGAACCATTCTTCTATACCACAGAGGGTTGGTGCTCACTGTCCCGCTGGTGTGTGGGGGGAGAGCACAAAGGGACACAGCGCGTTTGGGGCATACCTTCAAGTCATGAAATCCCAGAGATCAAGGGCTGAAACAGTATTCAGTGCCCAGAAGCAACACAAGGGAAAATACTTTAAATCCTGATCTTAGAGGGAAAAGTAGGCTGGCAGTCTGAGGGCTAAAGGATGGAGAATCCCTTTCCTGTGCATCAAGAGGTCCTACGTTGGATTCAGGATCTTCTGCAGGGCTGAGCTTTACAGCATGGTTTTAGGGTGTCAGCAAGAAGAGAGAATCCTGGGACCATAGAAGTAAACCAAATGAAATAATATTTCTGGAATAATTTTTGTTATCATGTAGGAAATCTTTTTTCAATAAGAAGTATAGCTGTTCAACATTGTCTAAGTGCCATTATATGCTTTCATACATCTATCATAGATTGATTCTCCTTCATTTAATTTTTCAATTAAATTATTTATGTTTTTATTTAGCATTGCAAGAAACAAGTGAAAAATAGGTTATATTTGAAAATTCAATTTAAAACCAAAAAGCAGTCAAGTGCTTATTTCTGAAGATTCATGCTTTTGTTTTGGAGGAATGGGATTTTGGTTGTTTAAATTTAATTGTCAAATTCCAGTACTATCCTAAAAATACATAAAGCTGTCTTCATTTTTTGACTTAAGTGCATGGAAAAAAATAACTTCTGTTCTGTGTATTGATTGTTTGGTCTGAAAACAGCAGATTAATATTTCACACTATTTAGTTTATATATACTGTAATTAAGACTAATACACTGCAATCAGTCTACTTCAAATAATCTTCTAAAGTGTCTCATAAATCAGATTGAATCCTGCTTACTTTTCTTTCCTAATAGTAATATGAAAAAATAATTACATTTCCACAACACTACATCTGAATCCACCAGTCATGACATATTTAATAAAAGACAGAAAGTCAATGGGCAGAAACATTTTCTTTACAACCTATTGTGTTCTCGTTTCATCCCGCAGATATGCACAAAGTGAGCACAATGCCCAGAGGTCAGGTGAAATTTAGCTTTTACTGGTAGATCCAGCTTGTGATCCAACCTACATTATGCTCAGCTTAGCTTTGTTTGGCAAGCTCCACTTTTCCCTCTCTGTCCCTGTGATAACTCAGTGCTGCACGTGCTGGACTGAGGACAAGATTCTAGCAGAGCTTTTAGTGCCATGGAGCGATACATACACGGAAGTCATAATTCCTAAATGAGCCAGGGTGTTGTCAAAGGACAAACCCTGCACTCATGGTGCTATCAACGTCAAATTCCAACTGCTAGGTCAGAGCTGAGGCTGCTACAAGTTGCAGATTCATCTGCCTTTGCGAAGGAGCAAAAAGTCACGTGGGGGTAACTACAGTGCGAGCTGAGTCTCCGAGGTCGGTCTTCCAAAGACACGCAGTGCATTGGCCAGTGAAGTCCCCCATAATCAGATGGGTATGGCTCATTATAGGTAATCATTTAGCAAAGGCTGCTTGTGACTTCTGAAACTTTTAGCTTCAAATAGTGTAATCGGACAGGATAGTGGCAGAAAAACCACAGAGAGCTCACTGCACTGCCTATGTTTTACAAACACAACAATTAAATACTTGTGAATTTTACAATATGACAAATATATGCACCCTACACTGGAAATGTGTCTCCTTCCATTTTTCCTTTGTAAGAAATTTCTGTCAAAAACCCATTTTATTCAGCACTGAAACGATTGTACAAAGTTATTTTTTCACCGTAACCCAATCTGTAGAACTCGAATATATTTCTGTCACCTTTAATCGTCATAGAACATCATACAGACCTTTTGCATTTCCCATTTTGTTATTAAAACCACCATTCAGAATAGCAGGTTTTCATCCGTGCAGTTGTTATGAAGAATTCTGTTCATCTAACAGGCACACGTACACCCTAGAGAGCAGATTTTGCCGCGTGTTTTCGTAGGAGATGTGGGATGACAGAATGAAGATCGCAGAAGGGGGTGCCTGTCGTGACCCTGAGGCAGCGCCTTGCGTCCTGCACTCTCTGGTCTCCAGTGCTCCTCTGACCGCACGTTTGCCCCCTAGGATGCCTCTGTTCTGCTGGTCCCTTGTCAGTTTTAAGAATTCCTTGCCCTTGCCAGTTTGCAAAGGGCCATAACCAGTTTTGTCTGTGTTATCAAGTGTTATCAAGTATATGTAGTATTTGATCCTTGTTCCTGATGAAAAAGTGATAAATTGTTACATCTGTGGTGTATGAGCGATGTTTGTCACAGGATTTTTCCTACACTGCTTTAAACACAGCTTAAATTCAGTTAAGTCAACAGAATTCTCCTGGTGATAGCTGCACACTGCAGGGAAGCAGGTTTGATGTTTTTCATCTGACCACAGTAAGACTACATTTCTATCCTGAATTACTATGGGTAACTATTTCTTTAAAACAAGGATTATGCTATTTGAATGTTTGAAGAACACATGAAGGATCACTTAAATAGACAACCGCGCAGCACTGTAATGAACTAAGCAAAGCACACTTTGTATTTCTGACATATGAGATGGAGATATTCATTTGAAAAAAAACAGCTTGGCACCGTCTCAGACCAGCATTGCTTCAGGAAACAATGCCGGATGTTGAAAGTAGAAAAAGTAAAAATAAGTGATTACCCTTAAAGTAAATTCTATTTGGTTACGTTGCTCTACATGTGTTTAAAATCACCAATAATGGGCAATTATGAGAAGCTTTCTAGTGGAAAGTACAGAGTAATTCTAGGAAAGAGTCTTGCTATGAAGACAACCTGACTTTTCATCAGGTATGAACGGTGTGCTTGTACCACTGGACACATCTGAATCATCATCCTTCAAATGCTAGGAGGCTCGGTGGTTCCACCACTTTAACTCCATCTGTGTATTAATTTCCATCTGGAGATTCACAACTTTTTTACCAGTGAGTTTCCCTGGAGATGCTGACAACTATTATCCAAGAAAAAAGAGTGATTTATCATATCATCCTAGCTTTTCAGATCTCTGGAAGTCAGGTAGGAAGTCAAGTCTACAGAAAGTCTAACTCGGGCTGAAAGGAATACAGATGCACACACAGAGCAGTAAATGGCAGTGAGTTCATCCTATCTTAAAGGCATCAGACGTACTGAGCAGTGTGGCCACCTCTACTTTTCTCCTGAGGTTTCCAGGATGGATCCTTGCACTCATGACACACAACACACCAGTCACTACCTGGAGTCACGGGTGTAGGTGCCGCTCTTTTGTACACTGCTTTATGCAGTGGATTGAACGAGTTGGACTTCATTATAAAACTGCCGAAAACTCAAGAGCCAAAAATACTGAGAAGAGTAATCAAACTATGGAGGTAAAATACGTGTGACAAATAAGTAAAAGACATTAAATGTTTGGGGTTTTTTTCTATGTTATATTTCAAAATTTAAGGCACTCTTTGTCAAGAAATTCCCCTGTTTACCTTTGGCTTTCTCATTTGTGACAAACAGCCATCCTCATCTCATGCGGCTGAGGATACCAGTGGGTGTCAATCAAAAACTCCCTGCGAGCACCCAGCTCCTGAGACGTTCACATTCAGCTGTGACCGAAACCCTGTCGATAAAGCTCACCTCCATCGAGGATTATTTTGGGTCTGCGTTTACAGAGGAACTGCTCACGTCATGTGAAATATTGGCAGCAGACACCTAGGCAAAACGAAAACAGGCTCCACATTTCTGGAAGTCCAAATATCAGAACTAGCGTGGTCTCAGTAAGTCAAACTGGATTGTCTTGAAAGGCTTCACGGAAACAACAAACAGCAGCAGCTGTCTGGGACAGGAGCAGCGAGGTCTGACACTGTCAGCTCGTGGAAACAGGCTGGCAACTGGGGGCTCTGATTTCCAGCTCTCTAGAATTCTTTAGACAAAAAGTGATCTCTGTAGCCTTGCCTCCCATCCCAGAATTATGGGATGCCTCTGAATGCTCAACATCTTTGAATCAGAAAATTGGATTATTTGGTTTATGAAATAAAACTAATGGTCAGCTAGCATATAATTAATCAATTAATTTTATTCTCCTTGAATTTTGAAATGCAAACTCCTGAAAACAGGCTTTAGGCAATCATTTTTAATAGAAAGGAGCTGATTTTAATGTCAGGTCTCTTCCCTAATGCTTTTATTACTGTGTGCTTTTTGAACGTTGTCTAATTTTCATAACTTGGACCATTTTCCTCATGGAAGCAATAACTGGAAAATAATGCACACTTGTTCACATGAATATTCATGTTAATATTTAAATAAGCTTGTGTCCACGTTCTTGCCTACCAGTTTCTGCCTTCTGCAAACATTCCAGTGAATAAGGTTGATGATAAGAGTCGTTTTCAAAAGCATTCGTACTTTTTTTTTTTTGCATTTTGTATTGTACTGCAAACTTATGGTAGAAATCGTCCTTTGGTCAGGTACAAAACCAGCAATGGAGGCTTCCTGTTTCTGAGACCAGCTAGGCAGATAATTCTTATGACTATTTGTTTACTGTTGTCTGTTGCTAGCTACTGAAGTGAAATGAGGTGAGACCAACTATCCAAAAGCAAGCATTATGTATAACGTCAAACTCCCAGAGCAAATGCTTAGTTCTTGGTAGCCATTCTGAACACACGGCTGCATAGCCTTGAGCTCCCCTTCAGGCAAAAACTGCAAAAAACTGGCTTGGTGCTGTTAGTTTTGCTTTGGTTCTGTTTTTTCCTAGACGAGGCCAATAAGGCTTGGCAATAGGGCCCAGCGTTGCTAAGGAGTATGGGTTTCCTGACTTGCCCCCCAGGAGGGATCTGCGTCAGCACTGACCTCACGGTGGAGCTCAGCTGTGGCACAGTCAGTACCACTTCACACCTCTTACCTCCTTATTTTGGATTGGTTTGGGTTGGTGGGCAGTTCTGGTTTGCAAGTGAAAAGCGGCTGTACGATTTTTCTACCTTTCGCCATTTCTAAAACTATTGGGTCCTGCTGTGCAATTTCCTGTGGGAATGGGAGGTGTGGGCAGAGCAAGCAGTTTAGTGAGGCTGCACCATGGGCTCTGCAGGGCTGGCCCAAATGAGAGCAACCCCAGCCCATGTCCTGACTAACACTGCTGCGACCAGCACACAGCTCCTCTCGTCCAGAACCGAGGAAGTCCAAAAAGCCGGCGGTCACCTTTCCTCTGCTCTTTGTCAGAAAGAGGGAAGCTTAGGACCATACTCCTCTACAGAACCTTTTCCACTAGTGCCATGCCAGTTTTGTATTCCAAGGGCGTTTCACTTCAGATTAAGTGGTAAAGACCCTAATATTTTACTTCAAAAGAGTTTGCAGAGCATAAACATTAATGCATTCATTAATAGAAATCATAATACAATGCAAATACAATTAGTTTAAAGTCAGTTTATGTTTAATGACATAGCAGTTATCAAAACTCAATTACTCTAATTAGAATTTTACTCAGTAAAGTACATTTTATTCAGTAAGTGTTTGCTCAGCACTTCACAGGATGAGTCCCAAAGACTCACAGTGATTTAGGTTGCCTTTTTTTTAACTGAGTTTCTCATTCACACATCCTCAGACAAGAAATGAGATGTTATTTATCTGCCTTTTAATAAAGTGCTTCAATAATTTTTGCACAACAGAAGCAAAATAACTCCATTATAGCAGGCTGTGAGATGAACTGACTCGTGGTTATCTCATGTGTTTGCTAATATGCTGCTTCCATCCCTCTTCAGTCAGTGAGATATTTCTTGCTACAAACAGGTTTGTAGATTTTTCTTTTTTGGAAGTATTAAAGTAAATAAAACTTACTAAGTAATTTTTTATGGTTTAGATGTATTAATTTTTTTACTGAATGCAAGTGAAACAGTAACAACTCAATTTATTGTAATAAAATCCATGATCAGCCTCACCTTGGTCCTTGGTAAGGTTATGACTTCTAAGGGGATTATCTCAATTTTTAAACAAAGGAAAGACAAGGCAGCAATTAACAGCAGCCAGCCGGGATTTAGAAAAGGCAAATAATGTCTGATCAACGTCACTGCTCTCTCTCAGATGAGGTTACCAACCCTGTGGAGAAAGGGAGGACACTGGATGTTGTATAGCCTTATTTTTAGCAAGGCCTTTGTCCCAGTGTGCCATAGTCTCCTTGTCACCAAATTCATGAGGTATGGATGGCATAAATAGTCAGGCTGGGTGGAAAACTGGCTGGAGTGCTTGCTGGGGTTGAAGTGTTGTGAAGTCCAGCTGGGAACCAGTAGCTAGTGGGGTCCCTCAGGGAATAGCAGTGGGGCCAGCGTTACTTAATGTCTTCAATAATGACCTGGAAAAGAAGGTGAAGTGCACACTCAGCAGTGTGTGCAGGACACCAAACCAGGGGAGCAGTGACCACACTGGAGGGCAGGGCTGCTCTTCAGAGAGGGCTGGGCAAGCTGGAGAAATGGGTTGAGCAGAACTTCAGGAAATTCAGCAAGAGAAAGCCTGAGGTCTTGCATCTGTGAGGGAATCTCATGCAACGGTACAAGCTGCAAGGATGCTGCTTTGCAGAAAACTGGTTCAATATTGCAGCCAGTTTCCCAGCAAGGTTACAGAAGCTGCCCTCTGAAGTGCTCAAAACTTGGTTGAATGTGGTCCTGAGCAACCTGATCAGCTTAGACTGGTTTGTGCACGCGGTTGAACTAGATATCCTCTGAAGATCGCACCACCCAAAATTTTGATTCTGTGACTATACACTGATTGCTGTCTAGTGCACCTTGTATGCGTGAAGACTTTGAAGAATGCAGCATTCGTAAAAAGTTACATTAATTCAGTAATTATGATGCGCAGATCTATAGGATGGCTACTGCAATACAATTTCATTTTGTTTCTGGCACTTAGCATACTCTGCCCACTCTGAAAAAGGACTGTTTCACTGGCTTCAGCTCCGGGGTAGGGACACAACATATAACTTCTCTAATTTCTCACTAAAACATTGATCACTGTGTATATGCAAATTCTAGGAAATACAGTTAAAGTTCTACTGTACTTTTACGAGAAGTATGTGAAAGAGATAAGAAAAGGTTCTAAAAGCCACAGTCCTTAAAAATGGGCTCATCATTTTAAAGAATATGAGCTATAGCAATTTAGAGATCCCCCTTTAAAATAATAAGTAATGAAATCCTGACATAACTGACCTCATAGCCAGGGCTGGTACTGTGACCCTCCATATGTTATCACGTACCACAGCATAGAAATAAAGGTCATCTTGAAACAAGGGACTCGTAGTAAATCGTTCACTACTTTTCTTTCCTCTCTGGTAATACTGGATCCCCGTTCACAGTGATTTTTAAAACTCACTTGTGAATATTCTAAATTGTCTAATGCAACCACCATGTACTTGTCTTCATGTGATATATAAACACGATCTGTTTATATAGGTGTATCTTCAGTCCAGCATGGGAAGGTTGGACTTTTCTCCCTCACAAAAGAAAAATGGACTTCAAATGAATGACAACTTCAGCTAAAAGTCCTATGGGGTAGCGCTGGCAGCCGTGGACTGCTGAACTGTGGGGATGCTCTGGCCACACACGGGCTCTCTCAGAAACGCTATCTCCAGCTGCAGGAGCACAGCGACACAAAACAATGGGAGAGGACCTGAAACTGTGCCCACAGAATCCACGCATTCCAGGAAAAACAATAAAAATGTTCAAATTAGTGCACCATGTAAAACAAAGCTGACTGACGGGATTTATTAGAAAGCATGAAGTCAGTAATAAAGATTTTAGAAACCAAAGCCAAGTCTTCTAACTTTTTCCTATAAGGTATTCAATAATTTATTTCATTTACGTAGCACCTGTATGAAGTTGTCACATAACAATCAGTGGTCTCAGTCTGCTCAGCTAGCAAATTTGCCTGGATTTTCTGTAACAAGGAAAGTCTGTGGAAAAGGGAGAATTGGAAAGCTGCCTTAAAATGGACTGCGTTTAGCAGCAAGAACCTTAGGAACATCACCACAGAAGAGCTCTGCATTCACAGACCAGGCAGCTGGTGTTAAGACGACCCAGCTTGTCAGAAAGGGACTGGGACGGACGGGGCCGTGCCTCGCTGGTGCAGTGCCCACTCTCCTTCCACAGAGCCCACAGCTCCTCGCCTGGGGAGCCCGCGGCAGCGTCCCCTGGAAAGCAGCTGCCTGCAGCCCTGCACTGGGACAATCTGCTCATGGCTAAGTCTGAGTCTTTAAGAGCTTTTCTGTGTCATGCTGGTTCCTCTTGATCTATCTATAAAGGCTGGAGCCAAAGAATCTTCTGCTGGCCAAAGCAAAAAAATAGCATTTCTGCAATCAAGGTTGAAAAATGCAGGAGTCAATTTTATACAGCACTGCTAAAAGATAATAGAGAGCCTATTAGCACCAAGAAGTGTCTTATTTTTAAACACGTATGTAGTTTCAAAGTGCCCTTTCCTTGCTTTGCTCTGCAGTTGGAAAAGCCTTTCTGAAATGACATGGTTTTGGCCATGAATTGGTAACTGCTCTGATCTAGTTAATTTAAACTTTTGAAGTCTAAGGACATTATTGTTATAGAAGAATTTATACAAACATATGTGTGTGTGTACACGCATCATTATAGTACAATATCTAATGATTTAGTATATTTCATGCAGCTAATACAAATAGTAACAATGACTAGATATATAAAGAAAATAGTATAATATTGAAGAGCACTTATTTTTGAGAAAAGCAGGTTTAATTCTTTCATATCTATAAATAAAATGTGAGCGAAAATGATACCTGACTACTTTGCAAGGTCACTCCACTCTTATTGTCACTGTTGATGGCAAAAGATCTTAATTGCAGGCAGCTTTTCTGACAGCAAATGCAGTAGGTTTGTAATTTGGGGTTTTTGTGCAGGGGCTGCATCTGGTAACCTGACTATGTGAAGAACAAAGGAGGCTTTCAGCTCTCCAGGTCTCGAATGAGCCTGAATCCTGTTACTGGACTTCCTCTAACACATCACATGATTGCATTTAATGTTCTGCTGTTAATATGCTCAATTAATTAAAATCAATATCTTCATGACATTTGCTATTACAAAAGCCTTACGGAAAGAAGATCCTTTCTCACCAGAATGCTCCATGGTGATAATGGCAATGCTACGAACAGCGGTGTAAGCACAATTTGAAAACTTACTGTCCTGGTTGCAGTGGGATAGAGTCATTGAATCAGTCTTCTACTCAGGAAAGCTGCATTTCTGAGAAGACTGCAGCACTCAGTTTAGTGGGAATGAAGTTGGTAAGACACGTTGTTCTAGTTTTGGCCGGTCCTGGCCTGCCGGTTGCCACAGTAATCAAGGTCTGTAGCAGCTCTGAGTTGCAGAGGCAAGGAGGACTGAAGGCCAGGGCAGCTGACCCAAGCTGGCCAACAAGATTGTTTCGTACCATAGATGTCATGCTCACTATAAATTCAGGATTTTGCTGGGGATGCCCCCTTTCCCTGATGGTCACTGTCCCTGGAGGGTCTCGTCCGTTGTTCTGCTCCTAGGCCCCCTGTTCATTGTCACCATTGTGCTCTCCCTGGAGCTGTGGTGCTCACAATGTTTGTCTGTTAGCATTCACTGCTGGGAGTGCCCAGTCTGTGACCACTGTACGAGCTGAGTATAACTTTGTGTGTTATTAATACTGGTGTTCTTGTTAGTGTCTTATTGTTATTCTATTAAATCTGGGTTTATTTCAACCCACGGGTCTCCTTTCCTTTTCCCAATTCCCCTCTTTGCATGGGGAGGCATCATCAGGTGATAGAACAACTGCCTAAAGAAAACCAGCTACCAACATTTGTTAAAATGCAATTACAGAGCCTTGTCTGACAGGGGAAAAAAAAGAAGGGGAAAGGAACCTCTTGTTTCTATTCAGAAAAGATAATTGTGTCAAACATTATAATGAGAAGGCTGAATATCTGCTTTCCACAGTGTGGTCATTGAGACGCCAAGTTCCTTCCAGGATTGCCTGATTGCCTGCATAGGCTCAATGAAAAGACAAAAATAATCCAAAAGACCACGTTTGCATCTTCCAAGATAAAAGGAAGCAAGGCAAACAATTCTTTTTATCCGTAAGCTCCACAGCAAGGGCACCATTCACTTTTCTTCCACATGTTCTGGGTGAGCTTCTGATGGGCAAAGCGCTGTCACATTGGATCGTGCAGCCTTCACAATCATTTCTCAGGCTGGCATTACTATTCCTGGTACTCTGTTGGCTGTATATGAAAGGTCATTGGCCATGAAAGAAAAGTCACTTTGTATCCCATTCATTCTTTTATGCCTTTTGGATTGAAACCTCATCTCTCTTGACCACTATTTGCATGATTGTTAATGGTTTTCAGTTAGAAAAACAAGGTTATTTGGGGGTTTATAGCACTACCTTTCCCATACCTGCCTCACAGAGCTCCTAGGAGACTCAAGAAACCCACAGCATAGTAGACAATTTATGAGTGTACTGAGATTTATTTAAATTGAAAGATTTCTAAGCCAATATCAGAAAATTGGAAGGGGGAGGAAAGGACAGAAATCAACACAAGCATCACCTTTCTCTTTTTTGTCCCTCATGTTGTTGAGGAAAGAAACTATTCTATTCAAGGCTTAGAATTAAAACAGCTATTTAAAATCCCTGTGAGGGCATGGAAACGTCGTTTCATTTGGCTGTGGCCATCAGTCAAGTAGTCATTGTAAAATAGTGGTTCACATTACTAAAACAATGAAGAGATTAAATTTTTATTACTTATGTTAGGCTGACAAAACAGAAAAGTACCGATAAAAATGAACTGATTAAATTAAAAAACCTTTGATTGGCTCTTCTAGAACAAATTGCTTGCCTAGTCTATTATGTCTGTATACATACGTGAAGAACACAGGATTAATGCACAGTTACTTTATCATTATGCGACTTCTGTTGGCATATTGAAATATGTGAATTGATTTGCTTTGCTTAATTCAGAGCTATTGAGAAATCAGCAAGAAAGGAAATCAGAGGTCCTTAAATGAATTAAGAGTCCTTAAGAAAATAGCCATTAATTTAGGGGTGCCCACTTCCTGGCTCAAATCTGATTAGCAGGCTTATTTCTCTCATATTTCAAACTCAGAAGGACACTAAATTGTTGAAAACAAACCTTGTGTCCACAGAAGAAATAGGAGCTGCCTGCAGCACAAAGTGGAGGGTTGCCAACAAAAGAACTTGTTCATCACCCCAGGCCACCTGCCCCAGCGTTCTTCCAGCCCCGTTTTATGAAGCCATACTGAGGACCAGGCGAGGAGAACCCATCTACCTTTAACTGCATAGGCAGAGCAGGTTGTCAGGTTATTTTAAAGTTTTAGCAGCCCTGCAGTTTGACTCAGAAGAGCTGTGATGCTGTTGTAACTGGCAGGAAGGCAGAGGTGATACTCCTCAGTAAAGAGGCAGGAAAAGGCAAACGGCTGGAGACCGACACGAGCACACTGAGTGCTGTTACTGCTGAAAATGTTGGCTGGTGACACCACAGCCTCAAAGAACAGAAGGAGACAACTTGCCTGAACTACAGGTTTCCTGGGATATACCTGAGGCATGTGGGTCACCAAGGGCTCATGAGAAAGGAGCCAGGCACACCAAGCGTGCATCATTTTCATATTTTGCCAGGTGTCTCTGTCGGGTATTTTTTGTGTTGAGGGATGGTGCATTGTTTCAAAGGAGCTACTGCGGGTTATTGTAATCATAGGGTTGTAGAAGAGATTCTAGCATATGGCAGATACGGCAGCTGGGAGACAGCTCCATCTGGGTGGGAAAAGCTTGAGTTTTGCCTGTCCAAAAAGCAATCAGACTGCAGGATGCACAAGAGGACAGTTTGGAGGGACTTGCCAGAGACCCGTGGCATTCTCAGGGCAGAATGGCAGGACCAAGGCGATCTCAAAGCCTTGTAATGCAGAGTAAAGCTGGGATGACCCAGCGGCAGAAGCGGGGCCTGGCAGCTGGAGGGAATGCCCACGGAGGAGCAGGGCAGTACCAGGGCTGCGAGTCACCGCTGAACCATCGCAGCATGATGCTGTCATCTGTGTAAGAAATTAATTTGCACAGCTAATGACTCTGCCTATCAAGCCTTTAATAAAAGAGCAATAACAAAACCTGTGGGTGTACTATAAATGGAAGGCACACTGCCCCCTCATAGTCCTGAACAAAATCTACACAGAAAGCAAAGTTCTCCCTAGCTCTGCAGGAGGAACTGGAGAAGCACCAGTGTTTCACAATGTGAGCAGGATGGTGTCCTGAAACCCAACATTAATGTGTTCTTTTTACTCCAAAGGCTCATTTTCTACTTCCAGTTCACCTTCTCTCCTAATGTGGATACTGGATAGCTCTTTGGTATGGTCATCACTGGTACCTTCTGAATGGGGTCCCTGCATCCTCCCATGAGAACCAGTTCCACCGTGGACAGCTGGCCAGACTAAGTGCTTATTTATTGAAAAGGACGGGACAGAAATGTAAGAGCTTTGAGCAGACACCTTCAGCTTGGGATCACGTTCACTGCTGCCATATATAACATCGAATTAGACAGGCTGTAATATTTTCAGTTACATTGCCTTATAAAATTAACTTAAAATAATTTCTGCTGACATGTTAGTAATCCAAGTAGAGGATCTGTTAGGTAATCTTAGAGTTGTATGTCTGAGGTCCGTTTGACTGTCGAATTTGTAGATGTGGACCTGTTACAGACTTTGTGAAAAGCCCCTTAATAATTTGAGAAATATGTGTGCATCTTTACTTTTATAATTCTTGTGATATTTCTTATTCAAATCACTGCCATGACCACGGTAGATGGAAGCAATTAATTGATTGTAATGTCACTGATGCAGTAAACTATAGTAATGAATCTGTTCAGAAGTACATGGTGTAAGACCTTAAACTGCTTATTTGGTGTTCCCATCTGTGTAATTATCTTGCTATATAAAGTTGCTATAAAAAAGTATTGGTTTGGAAATATTTTAAATCATTCATGAAACGCAATTACTGCATTTCCTTATTTTAACTCAAACAGTTACACAATATATTATATTTTAAGTATATGTTAAAATAATAGGTGATTTGTTGTACTCATTTGTTTTTACAAATGTTTTTACAAATGAGTTTTATTTCTACAGAGTGCAGAAGTTCAGATTTTGAGGCTCAAGACGCACACTTTCTGTGTCTGCAACAGCCAGCATAACTGTTGCTGTGTGCGTAGCTGACTTATTTAGCTGTCAAATGAAGTTGTGTTTAAAGATGCCAGAATTGTGACCAGTAGGCTCTAGTACCTCTCCAAAACTAGGACAGAAGTTTCTAATACATTAAGAAACAGAAAATAATGAACACTGTTTTCCAAAAGTTCACCTTCAGAGCCAAGAGCTAACAGGATCATGCACCATATGCTACCTCGAGCTGTGCCTACGCTTTACACGTCTGAACAGTACACGACATACAGTGAAACAGGCACTTAACATGAAACACAGTTCATGTTAGGAGGCGAAGTGGTAACATTTCCTAGACACTGGCAACCCAGACAAGGAGGTCATTCCTCAAAGGAATGGGGAGAAGACAAAAGAAAACTGTGGCTACGTGATACAAAGGTAATGAAGTTGCTTTGCACTACGGAGCTGCTGTGTGATTTTGGATAGGTGCCCAAAGTTGGCACTGGCTGTAGTCCATTTTTCTTTAAAGCTTGAAGCAGCATTGTGGGATTGCAGAGTGTTTTGATATTGAATTTGGAGAGCAGGAAAGAAAACTAAGGGCCAGAGAAATCGTAAATAAAAAATAAATTGCACCTATTAATATCATCTCAAAAATTCCACGTACAGCTTTTTGTGTGAATTCCCTGCACATTCATCCTATGCCCTGAAAAAGTCAAAAAGCCACTTCACCAGCTCTTTAGAAAGTACATGGAGTATACACAGTGTTTTTACATGATGCATTACTCTGAGCATATGCTTTGGAGAAAAGAAAAACACAAGAGTCTAAGATCAGAAAACATATTTTGAGTTTTATCTCGTATTGAGGACCTGGGTTATTTTGTATTTGAGCTCATCATTGTAGCTGTGTGGAACAGAAGAGGGAAGGATTAACCTTGTCCTTGGAGGAGGCTCTTGGATTGTTTTTGCACAGAAAGGTCTACAGCTTCTGCGGCTCATTTGTCCAGGGTGTGAGCAAAACATGGAAAACAGAAAACAGAAATAAATAGTTATCTTCTATGTCTTTTCCTTACTATGAAAGCAGGCTCTTAGGAAACTGTAGAACAGTCATACAGCTGAATTTCAGAAACACCAGGGCCCATAAACTGAAGTACTTCAAAACGATTTTCAACTTAAAGATAAAATCTGTGATCTAAATGTCCAGTGGACCTCCCAAGCAGCCCACCAAGCGTCTAAACCAAACAGCAAAACTTCTGTTCATTGGTAATGTGAAGGGAAATTTCTGACACTTGCATAAGACTCAGTTAATGTGGTAGCATGCAGTCATGTTATAAAATAACCTTTTCCACAGGTGACATTCAGCAGTATGATATGGAAACACTTACAAAATTGTATTTCTCTAACTGATAACAGTCATTTGGCAGAGGTGATAGGTGCTTATAGTAACTTGTATCTAGTCCCTAAGCTGTGTAAAAGTGAAATCAATGACTTACAAAAAAAAATAAAATAAAAGCCAGAAAATCCTTTTTATTTATTCCTTTCTAACAATTTAATCTGTTTCTATAAGAGGCCAGTTTACTTTGTTCATCTTTCCTTAACCTCTATTTATCTTGGTAAACAAATGAGTGGTCTCCCGTATTTAAATATCAGAGGCAAGGTAGATTTTTGATCATTTCCTATACCAAATAGGGTCACACGGATCTTAACATTTGACATAATTGAGGGTATCTGAATGAACTGCTGAATAAAAAATTTGTGTACATGGATACCAATAGTTTCAAGCAACAGTGAACAATTGCATCACAGGTTTAGTGGTTTTTGTGAGCAGCCTTCTGGTAGCAGACCAACCGGAGGGGCTTTGGTGTTTAAGACACCTTTTTCAGTAACAAGAATAGTTGATACGTTACAACGAGGTATTTTTAGTATTTGGTCTGTATTACATGGAGATGCTTATCTGAAAAATATCTGTTTTGTCATCTGTATTTTTCAGTTAACTTTCTGTAGATTGGTCAACAAAGCAGGTGTAAACAGTTTTATTTCTTTCTAATAGTGCTAGGTTTGGTTACTGGCAAAAAAAAAACCCCAAAAACAGCACCCCGACGAATAAAAATACTTTCTAAACAAAGGTCACCTCTCTACCTGTAAATACAGTAAAATGCCCAGCAAAGAACTCAGACTTCAGTTCTCTGTACTGGTATCGGCAGCACTGCAACCTTCTGTGCTGTCACAGGCTGCACGGTACCCCCAGGTACCAACAGGTACATTTAGGAGCCATAGCAATGACTCTGTAAAGTGATCTGTGCCCAAGAAGGCTGGTGAAGTATTCGCAAAAGCAGGAGAGGGAGCCTGCTGCAGAAACAGAGCAGTGACCAAGGACAGGCGTTAGAAATCACAGCCCCTTGCCTTCTGCCTTCTGCCTTCTGCCCTCTCTCTCTCTC
>NW_010179812.1:19580-40803 GCF_000695765.1 Mesitornis unicolor | reverse complement strand
TTCTATTTAGCTCAAACCAGGACACTTGTGTATCAAGATAAAAACAGCTTAATAGATGCAGGAAGAGGGGAAAAAAACCCCAAGTGAAATGAAGAAAATGCTCACCACATCTGACAGGCAGACCTGCACCCAGTCAGTCTCCAAACAATGACCCCCTTGGAAGCCCAAATTCCCCTTCACCTCAGTTTTTATTGCTGAGCACATTGTCATGTAGCATGGAGTAAGCCCCTAGTCAGTTTGGGTCAGCTGTCATAGATGTGTCCTCATCCAATTTCTTGCCCATCTCCAGCCTATTGTCTGTGGGGAAGAAGGCGGCAGAGAGGGAAAGAAGAGAAAGCTTTAGTGCTCTGCGAACACTGTTCAGCAATAGGCAAAACATCGATGTGTTACCAAAGCCATTTTAGCCACAAATCCAAAGCACAACCTCATACAGGCTGCTATGATGAAAGTTAATTCCCTTGCAGCCAGATCCAGTAGAGTCCAGCTCAAGAAACACTGTATTTCAGTGATTAAGTCACTCTCCTGTGTGAAAGATGTATTTTCTTATCCTCTCATGTTGAAATTGAAGCTATATTGCCCAATTCTCTGATTAGTGCTCTAAATGCTGAACTGCTTGACTTAAATTTTTATGTCTGCAAAGGATTTATTGAGTTTGTAATGTTGGCATACTGAAGCTTGCGCAGAAGTAATGGCATTAGCATTTCAAACTGTAGCTAGTCAAGTACTTAGAAGTGTAATATTATTTAATCTAGATTTACAGACTAGAGCACTCTAGTGGACAGTTCCCAGGCTGGATACTTCATGCTCAAGTAGCCTGAATATCTGTTTGACCAGCTGTGCTGACAAATTATAGGGACATGTTACAGATAAATGACATTTGCTACACTTAAGTTTGAAAGTTTCTTCATTTTTAAGATATTCCCAAGTGTTCTAGAAGCTGTGATTTTATGAAAACTTCAACTGTTTTGAAATAGAAAACATATTTTAGGAATGCAGAGTAGAGGCAGAGGTCCAGCTTTGGTGGCGCTTGAGCAGAAGTTTCCCAAGACACAGACCAATGCAAAATCACACGATTCCTCAATCATCTTCATGGGGTCCCCACGTTGTATTATTGTATGTGTACACTTAACCCATTTTAAAATCCAGCCTAGTAAGTCTGTCAATTCCAGTAAGTCTCTTGGAATATTGTTCTAGAATTTAATTCCTTCTACAGTTGAAAGTTGCTTAATGCTTTGCTTTTGGTTCCTGCTTTGGAGTTTTGGGGTTGGTTTTTTGCTTGGTTTTTTTTGTTGGTTGGTTTGTTTGTTTGTGGGCTTTTGTTGTTGTTTGGGTTTTTTTTTCCAGGGCGGATGTTTATTTTTTTTTAATCCAAGAAGGAGATTGAGCCCTTGGATAGCTCACTTTAAGTAACATCTTCCTGTCTTTCATGATCGTAATGGCTACTCTTGAAACTTCACCAGTTTTTCAATACCTTTTAGTACTGGATGTTACTGCAGAAGGAGTCACAGTGCTGTGAAATAGAATTAAGGTAGTATGATCTCTTTGTTACTGTAGTACCACACCTATTTACATAAATAAAAAACAATTCTATTATTTTATTAGCCACAACGTTACCTTCAATGCTTATCTATTATAAGCCCCAGGCCAGTAATTGCATCCCCTGATGGAGTCCAAGATCCTGTATGAGCAGCATTTTCAGTTCCTGAGAGTTTAAATTTATGTGTGTATTTAACTGCATATTTCTTTGTCTATACCCAGTTTACTGAATTACCTAGATCATACTGCATCGGTAACCTGTCTTCCAATCTTTCTGTCATTTGCAAATGTTATTCGTAATGCTTTTGTATTTTTTTTTTTCAGGTCACTGGTTAATGTTTAGTAAAATCTAAGAACAGATCCTTATGGGACACAATAAAGAGACACCCATTCAATGAGTGTTCATTCCTTCACTGCAAGTATATGTTGACACCCACCAGCCAGATTTTAATCTATTTTATGTATGCAATACTGATTCTAATCATTCCAGGTTCATAGCCAAAATGTCATGCAAAATGAAGGTAGATGTCCTGTGGAAATCTCACTGTATTGCATTGACATGATTACTGTTAAAAACCAAGCTTGTAAATCCACTGATAAAACATTTTGGATAACTGAATTTGAAAGATTTAGTTTCGACAAACACATGATTGACACCTGTTATATTGCCCCACTCCCTTCTTTTTTTTCCTACTCAAGTTCCATGTCAGCTCCTGAGTTATTTTGTCCAGAATGGATGTCAGGCTGACAGATCTGTAATTACTCAGGTTAACTCACTTATCCTTTTAAAGTATTGCACAACACTGCCTTTGTTGCAGTCCTCTGGCACTTTACAGCTTCCAACAGCTATTGAAAATTGTTTCTAGTGGTTAAGAGAACTCATCAACAACTTCTGTCAGAAGTTATCTGAACACATCCATTTTAAAATGCCTGCCTTTTGGAGCTGCCACTTGATTTCCTTCTGAGTTTGGAAGGGAAATAACCATTCATCATCACCATCAACACCGTCATCATCTTCTGGTATGTATACATTCTCTGTCTCTTTCCCAAAATACAGACTTATTGAATGTTTCTTCCTGTTCTGCAGAATCCCTTCTAGCACTGATCCATCATCATTATACTTTATCCATATCCTTTTCTTTCTTTCTTTTCTTTTCTGAAGTTCCCAGCTTCTAGCGTCTGTCTGTTATCTTATGGACTCCCATACCACTGACTGCAGTCAAATGGCGTAATTTCCCTTTTTCCAACACATGAAGGCCAGTTCAGATCTAAGCAAAGGATGTGTCTGGGAGGGTTTACTGGGAGAGGCAAAGGAAGGCACAGATTTACTGGTCATTTTGCTTAATCTTAGTCTGGCAGGCAGGGCTGGTTGTTGTCATTAAGGGTCAGAGATGACATGTGAGACAGTAACTGATTCTTCTGTGGGATTGACAGCTCCTGAAAGCAGTGTTCAGGGCTCTCAGCCTCCACATGTTGGGAACTTCTAGGAGTGACCAACCTCTGCTTCAGGGCTTTCACCCAGCCCTGAATCTCAAGGTCTCTACTCCCTTCTGCTTGTGCTTTTGACAAACTTTGAGTCAGCTCCAGTGTCAGAGCTCCCTATGTGGCAGATGGCTGTTGCTGTGTGTTCAGAAGATGGCAGATCTCTGATGCTGTTGCTCAGAGAGGTTGCCCAGTCAACATTTGGGCCACTTGAGTCATTGTTGTGCCTTTAGCTGTGCCTACAGTTGGGTTTTGCATTGAAGAAAGCCATATTTTGTTTCTCAAGGATAGTAAGTATAGCAGATACCTCACAGGAAGCATCTATTCCCAGGGTAGCGTTATGACAGATCTCAGCTTTATGAGACAAGAAAGAAAAACAGTCATTTGTGGTTAAACAAAAGTTTTTCACAGCACCATGTAGGTAAGGGACAAAATAGTTCATCCCCCTCTTGTTGTATATACATACTTGAACATACAGAAGTGCTTTGAATGTTTTTCCTTGACATATTGTTTTGTGTTCATTAAACTCTGCTAATACAGATATCCACTCAAATAAAACATTATTTAGGAGGGGAGGAAAAAACCAACTAATCCACTCAAATTAAATTGTCAAGATGAAAATAGCCTGCAGAGATCTCAATAAAAGTTAAGAAAACCTGAAAGCTTTCTGCCTTTGACTTCCTTTAGATTTGCTAGATTAGAGTGCACGTATCATGTCAAAAGATCAGCAGTGCTTGTGAGAGAGCATTTATCAAGTGCTAACAAGAGGATGAAGGAAAATTGAAATGCCATTACAATCTTATTCTTCATTAAAAGTGAAGTACTAAATTTGCCACTAATTCATTTTGACAGATGATATTCTGACAAAGTTGACACCTATAACAAAATGTGATTAAAGTGGATGCAATTCAGGAAAAGATGTTTTAATTTTTTTCCTAGCACTATGATGCCAGTGAAATAGATAATTCAGATTTGGGTTTTTTCCTTAAATCCTTTTATCTTTGTCCATCCATACAGTTTGTTATAGGCAGATATCTACCTACAAAAATAGCAAAACTATTAGCTTCTTGGATTGTAAACAAAATTAATCAATTAATCTGATTAACATTGACAAGGAAACCATAGCATCTAACCTCTTTTCCCAGGCAATGTGTGAGGTGACATTTTAAAACATGACTTTGTTAACAGCCTTTTCTGTCTCAGGTTGGATTTTTTTTTTCATTGGAAATGCAAACATTTTCTTGTAACTGTTGATGAGATTTAACAGAAGATGCGGTGCTATGGGGGAGCTTTTTCAAATTACTTTTTGTAAAACTTCAGTTACAGCTGTCTTTGGGATGTAAAGTTGAAAGTCAGGCTGGCAGTTGTGTTCCAACAAGATATTTCAGAAGTATTTCAAAAACTTATTTCAGATACAACTATTAGTCATGATGTTTGTTTTCTGGTTAGTAAGATAAACACTAATCTGTGGCTGAGAAGTGCCAAGTGAAAATCATCACAACAGGACTTAAGCCCTGATAATGGTCCTGCTGTTCCTGAGCTTTTCTTCAGATGTTACGATGAGACTTCTCTAACACTTATTGATTGAAAGTGATTCCAAGGAAAGCACCAATCACAACTACTTTTAGCAAAAAGCTCTGGTTAAGAGGCAAATGCCTCCATGAAGAGATGCGTATCTCCCTGGGCAGGTGGGCTAGCAGCAGGTCACCAAACATGGTCCCAGTGCCACAGAGAATTTGGCTACTCAGTTGTCTTTCTGAGTGTGTTTTTTTGCCCACGCTGAATGAATGAATAATCTTAGGGAGCAGAGAACAGAGAGGACAAAAAGAAACAACAGATACAGTTCCTTTGAATTGTACAGACTGCTATGCAATGAATTATTTCAGAAGGTTCCTGTATATTAATTCAGTAATAAACAGTTTGCCTTAAGCTGTCAGATGATGTCTTAAAAATACTGTCTTTAAATTTTATCTGTAAATAAGAAGTTGTTTACCTCTAGCAGAGTCTAGTGATTTACATTTTTTATCATAACCTATTTTGTTTGCTTTCTAATATCTTCATTTTGTTTTTAGCATGTCTTATTGGTTTGATATTCCCTCTTTGTAAGCTAAGGAAGATGCAAAAAGACAGTTTGGAAATATTGCCATTCTGTATTGTAAGAATTCTCAGATGTTTTGTATAAGCCTGCAACTCTCATTTTTTTCAGCAATCATTTTCTTAAGCCTCTGTTTTTCAAAATTAAAATCAATAGAAATTCAGTCAGATCATTTCATGCTTTTTTTTTTAAGAGATATCATTTAAAAAGCTTTGGTTTAAGTTAATAAGAGCTTGGATTTTCTCAAAAAACACTGACCTAAGATTAGGGCAGGCAAACTAGCTAAAAATGGAAATCCTTATGCAAAAATACTATACCAATAGTCATCAGCCAAAATAAAGCCTTTTCAAGGGTCAGAAGAATAGAATAAAATGATACACCTTTCACTTCAACTGATCTTTAGCAGATTTCAAAACCTTCTTTCAGGGTCAT
This sequence comes from Mesitornis unicolor, assembly GCF_000695765.1. Classification (NCBI taxonomy): domain Eukaryota; kingdom Metazoa; phylum Chordata; class Aves; order Mesitornithiformes; family Mesitornithidae; genus Mesitornis; species Mesitornis unicolor. The sequence goes on along the minus strand of NW_010179812.1, from coordinate 35,258 downwards.
TTGTCTGTTCTGATTCCTTGACAATCTTGCCATGGCTGTTTCATAAAGTGTACTTAATGGTCCTACAGAGTTCAGTAACAATTTCTAGTTTTTGTATACCACTCTTAGGTTTTCCCACTCTGTACACTGAAGTTTTTTCAAATCAATTTATCTCAGAAGACATAATCAGTTTATCTCCTAGGCTCACAAAATTCTGTAAGCATGCCTTGTCAATTATGCATTTTTGCTTTTAAATATGGCCTCTCTGTACTGCTGTAACTGCCCGATGTGCAATGAACCAAGTCTCACACACTCAGGAGAGATACTGCATTTTATTCAGGTCTGGGTGCTTGGTGGATTTCCAGAAAACAAGCACACCCAATGCCAGTTTTCTTGTAATATTTATACACAAAAGTTGTAAGATTAAACACTCCCAGTTACAATGATTGGTTAGCAATTAAATGTGGTTATAATATCGGCTGATTCACTCCCGGTTCAAACTGCACCTGTGCAGGGTGAGGGTCTCCTTCTGGACAGGGGTCTTTTTGACCTGTGGATGGGTATTTTAGTATTATAATGAAGACAGTTTGCCTAAGGACACCTAATTTTATACTTTCCATGCCAAGATCATTATTAGATCTGGGACAACTTAATTAGGTCCATTATTTCAAGAAACAAGACATTCTCCATGTCCATATATCCATGTGCTAGGGATATTTAGCATACAGACTCTTAGAAAGTGTTTCTCTTTGATCTGGTTTTGGATGACCAGTCTTCATTATTTCTTTGTTAGCAGATTACAATGTCCATTACAAAGGGTAATGGACACAAGTTGCTTCTGAAGAGATTCCAATTGAACTCCAAAAGAAATTTTTTTACCATGAGATCAATCAGACATTGGAATAATCTCCCAGAGGAAGTGGTAAATTCCCCTACATTGGTCAGTTTTAAGAGTCAGCTTGACAGGGTGCTGACTCATCTCATTTAAACTGTACTTTTACCTTGAGAGGTTGGACTAGATGGTCCTTGTGGTCCCTTCCAACCTGGTGTTCTATGATTCTATGACTCTGCAAGATGTTAGTGTATGGGTTATTCATTAACATGCACATATATTGCAGATTCAAAATTAAAGTTATAGCTACATAACCATCCTGGCAACACAATCTCCTTGCCTCTGTGTAGACAACAAGCACCGGAAGAATATACAGAGGAACGTCGGAACCGAGAAAGGCAAAAGTTGGAAGACAAATGTTGCTGATATTTATAAAAGTCTCCAGACTTACACAACTTTAACCCTTTAGCCTTTTTCTGCATCAAGGTGCAACAGCATTTTTAAAAATGTCAAAATTATAAGCTCTAAGTGCCTGTTTTTGCACTCGTGTATGTACATAACTCCTGATCCAATCAGTGAAATCTGTGTCCTCAAAACACAGTAGATTTTGACCCTCACTATCATTTAGCATGCTTTCCAATGGCATATAAATAGTCAAGTTATTAAAGCTGAGAATAGAGGTCTGCCTATAGTGTCTCCTTCTCATAATATGTTAATATGCATAACCATATGCTTTTCTGACTCTATTAAAACGTGGACAGATGTATATGATAAGATTTTAGTTTCTCTGAAAATACCATAGCAATGTGGGAGATGTTTTTAAGGAGAAAACTAATCTTAGACACAAAATCTCATACAAATAAAATAAAAAAACCTGTTGTTATGAAGGAGGGAGGACCATAGAAAAGTCTAACAAATTCCCAAAAGATATATATATTCATAGAAATTCTGTCCATGATTTTGAGGTTCTTTGTTGCCAAAGATTTTGCAGGAATGAGCTTGCTCACAGTTGTGCCAGTAATTCCTGTCATGAGTCTGACATTTCAAGAGCAGCCTTCTGCATTTGTACTCACCCTCCCAGATGCATCAGAAACACAACCACCTCCTCCTTTTGTGGGGCTGCTGGAACAGTGGAAGAGAGGCCACCGCATTAGCAGAATAGAGTCAGGGCCAGACAGTCCTTAGCAGGCACCTTTAGCTCTCTGTCCATATGGGAGTGTAACAGCTCAGAATGAGTTGCTTTGCATTGCTCATGGAAGTGGTGCATATTGCATTCATAAGGGAGCTTCTTATCTCATTTCTCTGGGTAAGCATCCTAGAGGGGTTTGAGCTGAATCCATAAAGGAAATATGTGACAACTCTTTGTGTATTATTTTATTTATCACTAGCAGTCTTTTTTTCCTCTCTTCTCCACTGATATATAGTTTGTGCAGTCAGGAAGTCTTGAGCTGAATCCTGATGGCTCCAAAGGAAATGAGCAGTGTCTAATTTCAATATTACCTTCTGAGGCTCCAAACAGTTTCAAAGGAGAAAAGAGTTTGCATTCAGACCGTATTTTAAATAAAATACTGTTCGCTACTTATTGAACACATGGATGGTAAAAAATATAGCAGTATTTTAGAAACAGAAATTAGAAAATTTAGAAACAATTATCCTTCTGATAATGAAACAGCTAGACACTTTCTGTGCTATTTCCCCTACCATGTAAGTGGGATTTGCCCAGTCCTTGAGCATCTCTGCTCTCATGTAGTGCAGACTCACGGATGCCCTGAACTTCCCTGTTTCAAGCAGCTATGGGTTTGTTTCTGTATACAGTCACATACTTACAGAAACATCACTTGTTTAGTCCAATCTAATCACAGTGTCTAATAGGAGAGGGCTCTTCAAAATAGACTAAGGCAAAGCTCATTTACTTAAAGGTGTCCTGTAGGATCACTGCATCATGATCAACTTTACAAACAGGCAAGTGCATGCAAACCATACAAACAAACAATCCCGTTGCATGAAAAATAGTGCTAAGAAAGAAAACATTTAAAACTAAAAAGACAGACATATCAGTGCCATCCAGAGTGGTATGTGACTGGTATATGTCTAAAGAAGGATCATTAACATCTTTCTACAAGGATATGGGATGCATCAGGGTTTTCTATGTTCTTTTGGAGAAATCTTGGTTCTGTTCATCAAATCTAACTTAAATATCTTACTTAGTATGGAGGAGAGGAGATTATGTGGTACTTGTACAGAGAACTACTAGGTCTTCAATTAGGTGCTGGAAATGCTTTGTTGGAGGGAGAAAGAGTTTATGTGGGACTCTAGTGGTATACAGAATTTGCAGTGACCTCTACACTGCTGACTTTTTTTTTCTCTAAGAAGACCCATTCCTCCTCTCCAGCTATTTAACACTTTTATGAACCTTTTACAAGCTTGCTGTCATAAATAACCTTACTGCTTTATTTTGTTCTTTTAACACTTGGCCAACTTAACGCGTATGCTTAATATCAATTTGTAATTCTAAAGATTAATGTCACTGCAGACAAGAGAAAATTAACTTTTCAGCTCATCTGGAAAAAAAAATATTAAAAAAGTATTTAAATTGTCCAGTATAAGTAGAAACTTAAAATTTGATTATTTTTGGATCTCTCATGTGTTTTGGTATCAGCACCAATTCAGTCAATTATATTTGGATTAGATACAAGAAGCAGATGATATCTGGCCTGAAAACATTCTTCACGTCTGAAGGATTCAGTATCTTCTCACTGTATGTTGCTTACATCTTGTCACAGAACATTATGTTATTTCATAACAGAGGCATGTTAGTGATGCTGAGTTATACAACACCAAAATGGAATTTGTAGCTGCTTGTGCTTTTGGCTCATACTCCCATGATAGCAGGTCAGGACTTCAGGGACTGATTTCCTAATACTCCCAGTTGTAGACATACATCTGTTGAACTGCTGTACTCCTCTGTCAAAAGTCAATCTTGTTTCTGGAGAGAAATAAATGAAGTACTTTAGTGCACAGATCAGACGTACCATGTTCACTGTCACAAGATCAAGAGGTGACTATATAGTCATTTACTGATTCAGTCAAGGCAGAAACGTATAAAACTCTGAAAAGCCCCATCGCTCCTCTACACACCTGATGAAGATCCTCATCAAAAACACTGGCACACAGTGGCTGCGCTGCACTAGGGCAACCACACAGACAGGCTGAGGAAACTCCCATAAAGTCTTTACCAAGAAGATCACATCTGCACAGCTACAGATGGATTTTGCCTCGCTCTCACAGTTGTGAGATCAGACCTATCTGTCTTAATTCTGCCCTTCGACCACTGTTGTGGCCAAAAGCCTTGCTTCTATGCTGCCAGCAAAGTGCCAAAGCCAAGGCTAGTAGACCACCCAAATCCTCCTCATAATTTTCCATCTCACAGCCTGCTTTGACAGCAGTTAATTATAAAGTTCCTGGAGAGCTTGTAAGCAGTGGAGTGTGTAAGCATAGCTGTCTTGCCCTCAGTAGCTGCTGTATTTGGATGCATTTGATATATGCATGACCTCAACCTTCCTCCTTTCATTTCCCTCCTGCTACCCAGCCATCTGGGGTCACCCACCTCCCCATGCCCTCCTTCTCCTCACCTTTCCCTCTCCACCTGAGATCCCTTGTCAATAAACCAGACACAACCTGGCAGAGATGCCTGCCCTGCCCTGCCAGCAGCCACCTCTGGAAGCCAGGGCAGCCCATCTGCCAGCATGTCAGCTCCTGCCTTGCGGGGTTCTGCTCTTCTGGCTCTGCCCTGCCTTCAGGGCCTGTCGCTGGTGCCTTCTCTGCCTGCGCACTTCACTGATACCTCATTTCTCTGAATGCTTTGGCCCTCTTAGGTGTAATTTGAGAAAAGATGAGGTGGTTGGAGCAAGCAGGGCTGGTCCAGCCTTGCCTGGTGCTTGCAGGGTTGTGATTGTTTCATGGACCTTCAGCACAGGGATGTTCCCTTTCCCCAGTACGTCTTTTCAGGAGCATTTTTTTGAGGGCCAAGCAGCTGAAGCCATGCTGGGATGATGTGCTTGGGTTCAGATTCTTTTAAGCTGGGGACAGGAAGTTGCTAAGAGCTTCTGGATGACGATACAACTTGAGAGCACCCAGCTATTACTCCTCAGGAGCTGTGTATAAGCCACAGGGCTGTGTGTGTTCCTCATCAGCTAGGGAAACTTGGGAGAGGTACAGGGGAAAGGAAGGTAGGGATTTCTGATGTGAAAGTGAAAAGAGTGTTAGAGTCAGTGCAAGAGTTTATTGTCAGTTTTGTGACACTTGTGACATTTTTTTCTTTTAGAGATTAGCTAACTCAGTATCTATGCTCTGTCCCTGTTTGTGGTTCTGTAGCTTAATGGCAGCTCAGAGAAGAGGAGCTGTTCATTTTGCTCTTAATTAGCAAGCGGTGTTTTTAAGTGCTCTACAATATCTCATGTTTTCAGACTTATCACTTTGTCCTACTTGCATTTAACCATTTTTTTCCATCTCACAAGTCTGCCCTTCTAAAGTGCACTCTTTTATATTATCTTTGTGGGAGCTACACAAAGTAAACTAATAATTTTTTCTTTGCTTGTGGTAATCCAGCTTTTACATTCATTTCCTGTACTAGCTCTGCATGGATTCTCAGCATTAAGTCACCTTTTCATCTGCAGTTACTACAGTAGCCTGTGGGGAAAGGTATTTCAAATGTTTCACCAATCAGCATCAGAGACACCTTTTAACATTGTGTAATTCAAACATTTATATTGTGTTAATCCTTGAAGTTATGAACTCAATTGGAAATGCCAGCATGAATATCTCATCTGTTTTATCACAGTGTTCAAAATTGGGATTTGATTTTTAAAAAAATAATATTTATATCAGTCTCAAATCCTACAAACACTTGTGCTTTGTATTTAACTTCTCTGCTGTAAGTCTTTCAAAGCATCACTGTGAGTATTCAAGTTACCATCTGTGACAGTGTTTGCAGAACTGGGGCTTCGGGATGATTGGAAATATTTTGACTAATTGTTTTTTGGAGGGGGGGGGTATTACTGAAAAAATATTTATAAAGTTAAATTAAATATTTTTTGAAAATGTTGATTCTATAAAAATGAAACACTTCTGTTTAGATACATTTTATTTTTTGCTTAAGCATTCCAGTTCTCTTTTCCTAGGCCTTGTTCTTAAACTGTTAAAAATGTCTTTTTGCTTCTTATCTCTAGCTTTCAGACTCAATATCTAAACATTTCTGGCTTGTTTGTTTTCTTCTTGTATCACTCCAAGAGGCAGAACTGTTTGAGATGTTATTCTGAGTTTCTTCCAGCTATGCTGGTATTGATTACAGACAATTGGTCATAATAGTCACAATCAAAAGTAGGCTGTGAGTGAGGGTAGACAATTCTGATAATACTAGGAAACTATACCTATTTTCATTAAATACTTTAATGGTCATGTAAGCCACTGTCTTTCTTAAGTGTATTTAAATTAAAACACAATTCTTTCTAAAATCACATAATTTTCTCCTGAATTATAAGATTACAATATACAGGGATTTGATAAATCATACATCAAAAAGTCTGTCTTCTCATTTGCAACAAAACCCAGAAGTTAATTCCATTTAGATGTTTTTAGAACAGTTTTTCTGGTGATGGATAACCTATGTTTTGGTATATTTTTTTAGACAGAAGACTAAGATTTATTACTTACATGTTAATTCAAACCTGCCATAATTGACATCTACAGCTGTGGCTCACATATACAGAAAGTGTTGGTGTCTAAAAATTGTATATAAGCCAGAATTGCCCTAAATGCCATGAACATTTATCTCTGGGGCTTATAGTTCAGGTCAGTAGCATTTAGATATTTGTTTCAATGATGCATGTTAACAGACAGTAAGGAATAAAATTTAATATTTCATTTGGCCCTCTTAAAAATTAATAAACGTCTGATAGTGTAGCCACTGAAATCAAGGAGTTCAGTGGCAATAGGTCTGAACATTAAGTCCTCTTTAATGAGAAAATTAGTAGAAAATGCAATTAAGAAGTAATCTCATTTCTAACATACTTTGCAGATACCTCTTAAAGCCATTGATAATGTAGATTTGTCAGGAAGTGTTCATAGTCTCGCTGACAGTTTATGGAGTGTGTCATGATGTTTGGCCCCCTATGTCCCAGCCTATGAAAACTTATGATTTGTATATTGGTTCACAAAAATTAAATAACCATTTTTAATCCTCAGAATTGTAGAGAAAGGTCAGAAACTTATTTCTGTGCCCTCAGGTTCAGGAACCAGATAACCAGTAGAAATATGTTTTTAAATTGTCATTCATTCCATAATGTTCAGACCTTCATTCATAGTAGAATACTTGCGTGCATGATTATTGATTGCTCAAGGTTGGGATGAGTGTTTTAAATTGTATGCTTGAAATGAGAGCTAACTTAATTGCATAATTGCTAAAGTATGAGCAGAACCAAGCATGTACTTCCTTCTTTTAGAAATGTCTGCTCATATTAAAAAGAAAAGAATATTGTTCTCCTACTTTGATGTCCCTTCTAGATATTCTTTCTATACTTATTTTTGTAAATTATTTTTCTAACTGCAATATTCACAGCAAGCTTTAAAAAAATAGAGATTATTCATAGGAGGGTGTTGAAACTTTATTCTTATGTTTGCTTTCTCCAGCCTTATCAAGAAACATTAAAAAATCTGTGACCTTTTATCCAATCGATGCCGACCAATGGAACTAACCAGCAGTTAGGCATTACTAGATTATTTTGAATATATTCTGAAGAAAACTGAAGCACCTTACTGATAAGTCACAAGCAGAAAAACTAAGTTCAGCAAGTAAACTTGTTAAATGTACTGTATATCAGCCAGGGTTGAAGCCAAAATAGTTCCATTACTATATAACACTCTAAAGATCCTTGATAGACACATAATAAATAAGCACTGGGTGCAGTCTTCAATACCTTTAGGAAAACAAAATATTGGCATAAGACCACATTTTGGCATTTTTCTTATTACGGAAATGTCATTTTGCACTAATACTCTAATTCAGGATTGACTTCACATGTGCTTGTATTTCTGACAAGACTATCAAATAGTTGTTCAAGGTGATGCACCTGCCTCATTCAGGATGAAGGCTTAAATGTAACTACTTTATTCAATAGCAGAGTTTTAGTTTTACTGAGGTAATACATCGCTATGGCGAGTTGTTGGCAAAATGTGTGTACTTTTTAATTAATAACAAAAAATAACGTAGCAATTAATAAGATCCTGTGGATTTTCATGTTTGATATATAGTTTCATTTCTCTGAGAAGTTGGGATATGGTAGGAATAGTGTATTGTTTAACGGCTTTAACTGTTGCCTGAATTCACCCTTTCATATGTTTTTATTATCTTCCTTGTATGCAATTTTTCTTGACTTCAGAAAATGGAAAGACTAGTCTGGTCTCAACAGCTCACTTTCTGCATTTCTCAAACTGCTGTAAGTTCTGAAGAAAATAGACTGTAAGCACAGATGGCAGAGATCTGTAGTGTACCAAAGATGACTCAGTCCTTTCATTTAACACATCCTTCTAGCTTTCTTCAGGCTACAGTGCAGTTGCTTGGAAATCTCTGGTGAACCCTAAAAACTTTGTTAAAATAGTTTAAAAGAAGACAGAGTGACTGCAGTGCTATTTAAATGTCTAATAATGAGTTGCCTTCTCCTTAATTAGAGGACAGAGAGGCCTCTATCCAACGCAGTCTCTTCAGCAACGTCAAAGAAAAATAGCTAGGGAAATGTAAGAGAAAGGCTGACATCCACAGAGCCATGAGTTGATCTGGAAGGCATGTTGGTGGTAAGGAGACCCATGGTATCTATGGGTGGTAGCAGGCTAAAAGCAGCTTTAGAAGCAAGGAGCTGGGTGGCTGGACCTGATCCAAACAACAGGGAGCAGTGGGCAATCCATCTGGCCTCCAGGAGAGGCACACCTGTAGTATCTGTGACATTCAACATGCATCAAACTGTCTTTAGAGGTCAATGTTGGTAGGACTTGTTTCTCTCTTTTTTAAAGCCATTGTACTTAGAAAAGTTGAAATAGCTACTTCAGTATTCTTTGTAAAGCACATTTTTTGTCATTGTCTGCAAGATACTTAGAATAAAATAAGAGGTAGAATTTTCCTTTTAAGCTTTGCAGTTAGACTGGGATTTTTAGGTCTGGTGACATTTTTTCTTTTGGTATTTTCTCCACTGTTTTGTCCTGACTAATAACAGAACTGGAGGTCGTGTCCATGCAGAATTCTTTTTATTACTAAGTGGCCAATCCTTTGGGATCTGTGAAGTGCTCTCATCTCCTCACTTGCCTGCTTTGAAGTTGTCCTTTAAAAACACCTGAGGTGAGATATAGTCAGTGAAGGAAGAAAATTGTGCTGAAAAACCTATCTGAACTCTGAAAAGAAATGGTGTGGCAAAGTCAACATTAAGTAAAGAAGGTTCTCTGAAAAAAGAAAACACAAATCCTATTTGAAATCACTCATAACTGGTAAAAATGGAACCTCTCCTGACATCAGTGTGATTTTACTCTTGAAAAATATCTTCTAGGGTAACATGGAAATGTTTTCTCTCTTCCTTTTCCACAGTGCCAGAGAAGTCTGGCAGAGGAGGAACAGTGTCAATTCAATGGTCCTGGAAGCCATTGCCGACAGAGCTGCTTTCTATGAGTGTAGTATTTATGGTTGAGATATACCAAAATAAGACATATGGAGAGATCTATTTCTACAACTATTCATTTTTTGTCAGTCTGCTACGTACAGGGAATAAATGTAAGCTTTGACTTTTATTTTTAGCTCTGCCAATCAAAGGTTTGGACAAATGGATGTAAGCAGTTGAATTATTGCAGGTTAGAAAGTGACTACTTGTCATCTGAGACACGTTAGCTGATTACCATACGTGTTCCCAACCTGTTACAAACATACTAGCTTAAATCTGATGGTTGAACTTTTTGATTTTAGTTTGAAATGGACTAAGAGAATGCACATGGTTATTTAATATGTTTCAACTGATAAGAAATACATTAAAATGAGAGAAATCACCTTTTTTATTAACTGACCTGATTCAAAGATACCCTTATGTGGAGTAGGAAAACACAGGATGTTATAGGAGAGAAAAATGGCATTCTTTTTGGCCTTCTTTTTCTGTTTACTGGTCTAAAACTTTTCAGTTTTTCCAGGCTTATATTTGACAACTGTGTGGTCACTGTCATATTTAGTATCATGTGTGGCTTGCAAAGACCTACACAACCACTCTGTGCATCCCACAAGAAGAAGATCTCTAGGACTGTCATAAGCATGATTGCTGAGACTACATTTCTACTCCATTTCGTAAATGAAAAATAAATGGTTCTCTTGACAAAGAGAATGATGGTAAATTTGCCAAATAGCTATAATAAAAAGAAGTTTATAAACCTTTTAGATGGAGCTTATGGGTTTTGCTCCCCACACTGCTCAAGTGTCAATATAAGCAAATAGAGTTACTTCCAGTGTAGCTGTGAGATGAATGGGATACCTACTGTCTTATAGGAGTAATTTAGGAGGCTAAATTTTTGGTGCTTTCTTCTTTTGCTTGTATTCTGTTGATCAAGATAACATCTTTGATTTTCACTACAGTATCTTAATGCTTTTGTTAAGATATTTAATGGATGGAATGCAATGAGTGAGAATAATTCTCACTACATGTAGCTCTCACCAGCATATTCAGATATGTGGATCCCTCTCAGGAATGGCCTTATCTAGGATTTTCACAGTGGTGAAGCAAAGCTGTCTTTGGCACTGAGAGAAGAGTGTAATGAAAATCCTCTTAGTAAAATTGCATCCATGATAGGGTTAGAATTTCCTTTACACTGCCGTACAGACTCTGCTTGAAGCATATAAGGAAAATATCTGGTTTTCTGAACAGGGTACACATTGAACAGAGCTTAAAAAAATAGGAAAAAATGTTAAAAATCAGCAAGGTAGTGTGGGGCTCAAAATATGTTACTAGCTCACCTAATTTTGGGTACAGGTCAGAAAGAAAATCAGCTGTTTGTAGCCTCACAATAATAAATACTTTGGCTTTTCACAGCTGATTCTGGTAACAAAAGGCACCTGCAGATAGGATTGGATCTTTTCTTCAATGGCTCTTTCAAAGGAAAAATGGTCCTCAGCCCAGGGCCCTGTTGTGACTCTCACTGACTACCTCTAGGGCAGAATTCTTTCATTATGCATTTCCCTTCTCAGCATGTTGAAATGGATGTACCCAACAAGCTGGTACAGATGGATATGTTCTTGGCTGTTGCACAGAATTAATTAGTGTTTTCTGTTCTACGTATGCCCTTACATTGTGTGCACCCTGGTAGCTGAGTGCATTGAACAATGTATTTAACATCTGTCACATGTTCATTTCCTCTCTGATCCTTTCCCGTGGAGGAGGAAGGTGTGCAGCGTGCGGTCTTGCTCTGGGAGCAGAGCAGACTCCGAGAGGACCTCCTGGGCCATCAAGTCTGGTCTCTGGCTGTTGCAGACATCTATGTTATATAATGCTCCTATGAGCTGAGCCAGAGCCAGTCTAGATTTTTTTCTTTGTGCTGCTATTGAAAGCTGTTCCACTGCTTCTTTCATGTAAGGGTTAGAAAGCTTTAATTTTTAGTTTCACGTTGTTCCTGCCTTGATTTTTTTCTACCTGATCTTGTGTCAGTGTTGTTCTTGATCATAATTATCTTTTCCCCTTCTCGACTCTTTATCACCCTTTTTGGATTTATAGGCACAATCTTACTTCCTCTTTGCCTATGTTTTATTCAGTTGTTGTACTGTTAGTACAGGTGACTGACTATGTTTGAAATGATTGTTATTCCATCAAAATTAAAGTTGGAAAAATAATTCCATGTTGATTTAATTTTTCATTTGTTGAAATAATAACCTTGAATTACACAGCAGAGTTAGTGTTGTACTGATGTATAAGAAAATACCATCGTACCTTTATATTTAGGTAAAATTTTCTAATATGTATTGCCTAAACATCTAAGAAGATTCAGTTTAGTCCCCTGGCTCACCTTAGGTAAGACTTTAAGAGTAATCCTACTGTTTTCAAATGAGTCTGTGCTGCATGAAGTTCCACATGAAATTGGGAAACACACCAATTTCCTTCCAAAGTATAACGTGCTTGATAATGGCAAGTCAACTGTGAGGCTGTCCTGCTTCAGTTTGTGACCTGAGGCAAATCAGTATGGCTCAAACTGTCCAGTCTCAGGTTCTGCAGTAAATCCCTTGTTGACTGCAGGTTATGGCCTATAAATATATGGAAATGTCTCCACCTGTGTCCTTCCTAGCACATGACAAGCCTTATATGAGGCCATGCTATTTAGCTAAGTACAGGGTCATGGGATGGGGCTGCAGTGCTGGGCTCACAGTGGGGGCTGTCTGGTGGTGTGTTCTTATTAGGCACAGCTCTTCCTCCCTCCTCCCCTCCCCACAGCCTTGCAGGGCTGTGGCGTTGCTCCTGCTCTGGTGTGTGTCTGTTTCACAGACAAAAAAGCAGACTGACCTGCTTGCGGTATCTGGTGTCGAGTCACAGATTGGAAAAGAGGCCATTCTGCTGTGTTGCAAATTTGTGAGAAACTAGGGCAGTTCAGTGCAAAAGGCTGTGGGACTTGAGTTTCGTGTTTGACATTAGGCCTGCCAGGTATGGCTGCCTTCTAGTATGACTATGACTGCCATGGTGTGTCTGCCTAGTGTGTCTGATCTGCTGGAAATGATACATATTTCTGGAAAAATGCACTTATTTTTGTTGGATTTATAAAGAATGCCTGAACTGTCTCTTGCTGAATTTTCTCTCTGGTAGCCTTTTGAGTAGTTGTGATTTTTTAATTTGTGAAGGAAGTTAGGCTGATTCGGGAGTCTTCCTCACTGCAATTTGCTATTTCAAACTATCCCTGCAAATGGGGCAGATGGACCTCTTCAGTCACTCCTGGCTTGAAAAGGTCTGGGTCTAGAAGTGATCAGCATATCTGATGTTACTTCCTCAATTAATTAAGCAAACATTATGGATGTGGATAGCAGAAAATTAATGCTTCTCTTTTTGAACCATTTCTTGTTACTGTTAATAGGCGTTTGTTTGTAATCCATCTGCTCTTGCCTGATTGATGTTCATCATAAATCCTGTGCTCATGGCAGGCATAAAATATTCAAAGAAAACTTGAGATTTCACTTGTCTTCACAGCTGAAGGCAGTTTGAGTTTTGTAAAGCGGTTGTCTTGGCTTCTTAAATGTATAAATAGAAAAGGGAATTTGAGAATGAGCCTTTGATATTGTCTGGACCACAAAGTTCGAATATTTCTGTTAGGAAGAGTTATTTCTGAAGTTCTTAAAGATACAAAGTCTCATATTCCAAGAGAGACAAGCTTAAATTTTAACTGTCATGAACAATGTTCAGTCAAATTAATTTAAGTGGGTTTCAAAATGCTACCAGATCAGTGTGTTTAAATTTACATCCATCTTTCATTCACTTTTATGAGTGTGGACTGCATGTGGTACAGAATGAAATAAATTTTTCTTTTTACTGCAACTTTTTCCTGGACTAGCACAACTGTGATTTTTGCCATAGAAATGGTAACAAAACTTTATTCCTGATTTCTGAGCTGTCTTTGTCCCCTTTTCTACCTGTCCGTCCCTTGTTTGCCTTTAATATCCAGTGGTAAATCAATGTAAGAAAATAAGCTTGCAGTCTCCAGGTCAGTTAAGACCTACTAATACATGGATATCTTGTTGCTCCACTGAACTCAGTATGTTCACTTTGCTGGATCTCCTTTGCTCTTTTTTCTGCTAATACTGGTTGACTTTTTGGAGGAAAACTATCCCTTTCCCAGCCCTCCTTAATTGGTTAAATACATGATCTAATAGAAACTTTTTTTTTTTGTAACAGGAAATTATGGAGAAAGTGGAATGGAAGCCTTCAAGGAGCTGGCTGCCCAAGAGGGTCTCTGCATTGCTCACTCTGACAAGATCTACAGCAATGCCGGGGAAAAGAGCTTTGATCGCCTGCTCCGCAAGCTGCGAGAAAGGTTGCCCAAGGCTAGAGTGGTGGTTTGCTTCTGTGAGGGAATGACAGTGAGGGGTATCCTCATCGCCATGAGGCGCTTGGGAGTGCTTGGGGAGTTCCTGCTAATTGGAAGGTAAGGCTCTGAGTGTGATTCCTCTGCCCACCCTCTCCCTCTTGTCCTGCAGGCAGTCCTTTCATTTCAGAACCATGCAACTCAGGCTACCTGTAATTTCCATATTTAGTTGTCTAATGAATGAAAAGAAGTGGCAAGATGGTAGAGCAGATCTCAGGAAGAGGAGATATGACGATGTATAACAACTTAATTGGTGGTGTTAACTTTTGCTGAGGTAAATATTAATTACTAACTCTTTTATATGGATATGATATTAGTGTTTTTGTGCTTTTGCACAATCTAGGGGAATGTTTCATATACGTATTTTAGAGCCAAAGTAGGGAGTGAAGAATTCTAGTTTCAGAATATGGTCTGGAAGTGTGACATATAACAAAATTTCATATGTTTCACTAAATCTGTCTCCTGATAATTTGAAACCCCAAATTATTGAATAGTTTTGATTACTTGAACTTTTTTCTAGTCTTCTGATTACAATATGGCATTGTCAGTTGCACACTTTGTTCTGATCTTTGCTGTTGAAAGCTAGACTACTGATATTATACAGACTCGTTTGGTTTTTTTAAAACATCAGACTTGCTGATGGCCAAGTGTCGTGGTTTAGGGCTGGGCTGGCCACTAAATCCTGGACAGACGCTCTCTATTAACCGCTGCCTCCTTCCCTGAAGGGAAGAGAAAAGGGAATAAGGGAGAGAGACTTTACGGGTTGGAAAATAAAACCAATGGATTTAATTAAACAATAATACTAATACTATGAAATAATAATGTAAATAGGAAAATAATGAAATATATACAGATATGTACAAATATATATACAAAACCAGTATAAATCCTCCCCCCATCCTCCCCCAGTGATAATTACATCACCAGAGGCTCTGCAGAGCAGGACACTGGAAAAGTCTCAGACCAAACTCAGCAGCAGGTGGGAGCAGGATGCAGGAACACACGAATCAGGATCAGAGGCAGACAAACGAGCAAGATTCTGCTCAGACTTTGGCCATTGCAGGATCGAGACAGAAGGAAGGATCCAAGATGGAAGAAGGATTGAGACCCTCATGATCCCTCAGCTTTATACCAAGTATGACGTATGTGGGACAGAATACCTAGTTGGTCAGTTTTGGGTCCGTTCCCCCCCATAGGCGCAGACACAGCACCCATGATGAGACAATTGGCCTTTAACATTATCAGTACATACTGTCTGGGAAAAACATTCTGCTAGTTTTCAGCAAGTTCAGCCACTTAGAAGAGATTGAGCAGTAAAGTAAAATCACTAAATAGAAAATTAGTTTTATTTAGCTCAAACCAGGTCACAAACCAGGTCAGTATGTATGTGTATTTTGATATTACCAGATGTGTATTGGACAGGTAAAAGCTGTCTTTATCAAAACGAGAATGGCTGCTCTTATGTTCTAGGGTTTATCTTTGTAGATATTCATGAAATAGTGTCATTTTTGTTCTATCACATATAGTCTACCCACATTTCCATTTCTGTGATAGTTCTTATTTTGACTTTTCTTTGACTTTCACCTTCATTTTTGCATTGACTTTGTCTGGTTTTCCGTTTCAATGAATCCTGCTCAAATGATGAGGACTGACACTTTCTGTCTTCTCTGTTAGATTGCTAATGTCTTTTATAATCCTTCTATTTACTCTTTGTTTCTTTCTTATTCTGATCT
>NW_010179812.1:0-19560 GCF_000695765.1 Mesitornis unicolor | reverse complement strand
CAGTCTTTCTGTCTGTCATTGTCATAACTGGGATGCTCTCATTTAGCCCTGTGCTATAATATTGGTCTTTCCCTGACTGTATTGCTCCTCAAAACCCACAGTCATGGTTTCTATATGTCAAATAGCTAATCTGGCCTAAGTGATTATCTGAGAGCAATCAATGTGTCTCCTTTCATAATTTATTTTTCTTGCAGTATTTGATTGCAATCTATTTGGAGTATAGACAGTATCTCTAGAAGTGTGTGTAGATAAGATACAGCAAATTTGGAAAACCGTCAGCATTAAAATGAAAAAAAGAGTAAGGTGGTATTGTAAATTGTACTATATTCTAGATTTGTAAGTATGCTTTTCATCTGCATCATTCAATATGAATAATTTAAAATGAATAATGGAATGTTCCAGAGCTGACATGTTTTAAATAGAATAGAATAGAAGAAACTAACTATAATAAAATAGTCTGGGTGACAGCATCCTCAGTCTTTTTGTAAATGCCTTGCAGTTTTAGGTAATACTGTGTTTTCTTCAGGTATTGTCACTCTATAGTGGTATCTCATTGTTCACCTGATTTTTGTGCTCCTTCTTGATGCTGTCCATACAGACAGCTAAAGTAGATCAGTCTCCCACATTAAGTGCCAAAACTAGGTACTCTGGTGGTACAAATCTTAGTTTCTTATTAGGCCATTTACCTGATCCGTTACTTGGTGGAAGCATGGAACATTTCATCTTGAAATTTTGACTACAAGCCCTTATCAAGCTACTTTATGTAGTGCAATTGTTTGTCTCAGAATTTTCCCAACAGTGCTGATCTGAGCTTTTTGTCAGAAATTCTCACCTATTAAATGCTAATAATGGAATTTCTTTGGAAACCACAATGCATTTTTCAGGTAGGTTTTCATATAATCTTCCTTTATGCTGGTAATTGAGTATGGGAGAGTCTGTTTTAGGGCTGGCTGGGCTGATCTGATTGTAAAACAGACTGGCTGTTGCTTTGCATAGTCTGGATTGCACCTAACAGCTGGTTGTAATAATAGAATATTACAGGGCTTGCTCATGTTTCATATGTGCTTGCAGAACTAAAAGAAAATACATTTTCTTTGAATTGTCCTAATTGAGTGATTTTAAAAAATGGCAAATCTAGCAAATTTATTCACAAGTAAGTTACAGCAAAACTGCAGTGCTATGAATTTGGTCATCTATATACAAACAGGAACCAAGGCATGCATTAACATAGCTCTGACATGCTGTATAGTTGTTTTTATTCAAGTACCCAGCTAACCAAAAAAAAAAAAGCTTTTTAAGAACATTCTTTTAATTGAGGGAAGTGGGAGTGAATGTGAAATCAAGATTTTTTGCAATAATGAGCTAAACAAAGACTTCAGTTTACCCACAGGTTTATCATCAGCCACTCTGTATCAATTCTGTACTCTGCTCTGACTCAGTGTAAAGAGGAAGCCTGTACAAAGGAACACCTGGCTAAACAGCTGTCTTCCTGCTCTGTCTTCAATATCGTTATTGATCAAATCACAGCCTAGCTTCACTAAATTCAAGGTATCCAAAAGAGAACTAAATTTAACTTCAGTTTAATCTGAAAATGATACATTGGGAATTATAGGGGGTTACATTTAGCCACTACCAGATTGTCAGATACTAGAGACTTTTCTGGATTGGGCTGACTCTTCTCAGTCATAGAGGTAGGACCCTATTTGTGCTGTATCTAAGCAAGTGTTCCCAAATTCGGACTGGAGATCTGCCTACAAGTTCAGTTTCCTTTGCTGCTGGAAGTAGTAATCTGTTGTATTAGTGAGAAGAAAGGGAATTCTTGTTTCTGAATCTGGAGGGAAACTGAGATTAAGACAGGACAAGAGAAGAGGTTAAAAACCAGTCTGAGAGAGAATGGCAGTTGATTCTGAAATTGATACAGTGTCTAAATGTACTGGAGAGTCCAGTAAGAAAATTTATTAAGCTATGAAATTAAGGATGATAAAGCTGTAAAAAGTGGTCACTAATCAAAGGGAAAGGAGAAAGCAAAAACTGATCATGGCTTTGTATAAAAATAATGATTGCAATAATATTGGAGTAACCAAAGGCAAAAATTACACTAAGAAAATAAACCATACTCCTAAAGGAACTCAGGTGATACATCTTTTAGCAGAAATTAGTTTTGATGTGAGGAGACTATGTAGAAAGATACTCAACATCATGTGTTCAATCATGTTTATGCAGGTCACTGGGTATTATATTACTTAATAAGCATCCATTAACTTTTGTGAGAATCTTCAAGATGGATGAATCTCCTGTATATCCCCTGGGATGATGCATCAAGACAAGGCATGTAACTGATTTGCCAGCATCTGTGTAAGTAATACAAAGCAAATGAAAGACACAAATAAAATCTCCAATTTTAGGAGTTACTCTGAGATCATTGGAGAAGAGACATTAGCTAAATATTTGGAAATGAAAATCATCTTTTGCAATTTGATGATCTCTCAAACTCCCACACATAGTGGTTTGTGTAAATCTATGAAGAACTTTAGGAAGGAAGGAATATATTAGCGCACATGCTGTTTTCAATATAACACTTGGTAATGGACTAAGTACCACTTCTGTAGGATTTCCAATTTTTTATGATCTCCATGAATATCACTCTATAGGTTGTTGTAGAACTATGATTTTGAAGTGTTGGTAGGGTGATTTCTAAAAGTTTGTACACTTGGCAGTGAAGGTACGGCTGGATACTCTGCTGTGAACCCAGTGCACAATGGAGGGCACATCAGTTCTTTTTCTCTATCTAATAAAACCCTTTTAGCGTAGGGTGACAGACCTTTCAGGATGCATAGTGTGATGAAGTTTTTCCTGACTGCCCTTCCTTCACAATTAAAATGTCACACTTTCTAAAATATTGTCAAGGCATTGTCAATATAAACTGTTTGGTCCTATTATCTGACAATGTTGGATATGTGGAATCTTATTTCATCTATGGATAAGAATAAACAACTTTTAGGTGAGGTGACAGAGAAACATGCCCTGAACTGGTCAATCCTGGGTGTCACAGTGTGTGTAAGGATTTGGGCAGCTGCCTAGGGCACTTATAACCTTCCAAAGTCTGGGATTTTATGCCTGAACTGGCATGTAATCCCACTGAATTGGTGCACCATTGTCACGGAATCGCACCAAAATGGAACTCAAACAAGCTTTAATCTGCAACTGAAATGAAGCAGACAAAACCTCATTCAACAAAACAACATCCCACTGACATTCAACAAATACAGGTTCGTTATGCTGGTTGGGAATATTACTAGATACGGCTAAGTTAAGAATTCTTAAGCTTTTGGCCAAACGATCCAAAATGTGCACTCACTCTCTCACCAAAAAGGGAGGGCTCTCAATCTCGAGAAGTTACCTTAAGTGGCGTCCCAACTCAAGGGGAGAGTCTCCGACTGCAGACCCGCTGCTCCGAGGAGGACCGACTCCAATGAGTCCTCTGGCAGGGCCCCATTTATACCCTGGTCGAATCTGATCTGTGGTCAATACATGGTCATGTCACCCCCTACTGGCTGAGGACCCCAACTTTCCCGCCTTTGACCCCCCACTCTGTGGACCAGACATGAGCTGTGAGGGGGGAGGCAGTCCTGGTGCCACCAGGGCCAGAAACTTTAGCACTGTCTTTTGTTGGGTCTTTCTCAGGTCTTTAGTAGGGTGGGTGCATCTGCCACAACCATCTGACAGAAGAGTGCCTTGCCTACCTCAGTGAGACCCACCAGTTTCTACTGGGCCTCTGTTCAGCTCCACCAGAACAGAGGAAGGAGGGCCCCTACATCTGAGAATGCCAAACCCATCTGAGGACCCAAACCCTATCTAAAGTAATCAACTCAGTAGTCAAAAAGAAAAACTGGAGGCAGAAATTTTCAGGTGCTTAGCATTAGTTAGTAATGGAGGAGGAAGGGATGATCAGGAAGATGGTTCTTTGGTGAGGTAACAGGAGAAGGAGGTGATAGAAGTCACTATAAACAGAAATGACCTTGTCCCTGAGTGAACTTTGAGATATGAGAAAAGGTTTTGTCTGCCAGCCAGTTGAATAGAGGTAAGGAAGTCCAGAAGCTGGATATCTTGCTAGGGATCAGGGAATAGACAAAGAAATCAGAAAAGAGGTGAAAATCCAGAGCATCTGAAGATTACTCTAGTCAAGCACAAAGGCAAAGTACCTCCTCAAGGCAGATCTTGCAAATTACCAAGGGAAGTAATCCACTGCCAAGAAAGGTGTTTTAATTTGTCTTTGTTTCTCAAACTATCCAAATCTATTCTAAGTGGCAATAAATTGCATTAATTTTCCCCAAGCTGAGTCTCTTTTGCCTGTGATGGTAACTATCTAACAATCACCCTGTCTTTATTTTGACCCATGAGATATTTCATTTTCTTTTCTAACCCTGCTGGGGGAAGTTGGTAAGTGGCTGGGTGGGCATTTGACTGCTGACCAAGGCTAACTCACCACAAATGACATAGGTTGCACTGCCAACAGCACGGAGACAGGCATTTCTCTTTCTCTTTCATTCAGTTCTGACATAACAAATATTGTAAATAACAAAGTATCACAAATACCACATTCCATGTCTGCCTAAAAAGGCTGCCTGCCTATTCCTCCTTGATAAACTGATGGTGCCAGTGGCTCATACATTATCTATGTATGTGACTGAGCATATTCTGCTGCTAGATTGGGGTGTTTTTCATAAAGAGAGTGAGCATCTAAAGGTGTTTCTGTTCTTTTAAGTTAGACTATTTGAAAGAAAAGAGAGCTGTGCATCTCCAATGCACAGTGTCTTAATTTATGACAAGGGCTGCCACACATTTATGAAAAATCAATGAGAAATGCCCACATTCTCCCAAAGAAACTTAAGTGCTTTGCAGGAACAATGTGTTTAACTCAATTTTTATAAACCATGATAAGCTATTTTTAAGTCCATGAGACATTACAAAGAAATCAGTAAGAACCACCATTACATTTTTAATGGGGAAAAAACCTGCCTTGTACTAACCTAGATTATCTAGCATAGTTTTGGGCTTTGTAAATCTGGCAAAAATAGTAGATACCACAGTGCTGCTCATGACAGTGTTTTACGTCAACTTATTCTGAGTGGAAATGTCATGTTAAGAAAACTAGTAATACTAGTAGAAAACTAGTGGCATTGCCAAATGGATATGATAGAATCCAAACCGCTAGCATACCATGTGCTAGTTTTTGGGGAAGGGTAGTCTGAGTGGGAAAACTCGTAGCAGTTCAAAAGCCTAAAGTAAAGATAGCACAAGTGGAATGTTGACAGATAGGAAGGTAGTAATTTAAGCAGCAAAAGGTTTACTTTTCATGCTGTTTACAACAGAAAGAGGACTGTTTTATGTGTCTGGTGCCTCCGTGGCTGGAGAGGCTCAGAATGACTGTTACTAATGAGTCTTTTGCTGTTGACACTCCAAGTCAGTGGAAGACTATATATTTAAATAGATGTTTAGATGTAATAAGAGTTATAGCTGGGTTTGGATTCAAATTGTTGGATTAAAATTCAGGCTGAGTCCCTGGAATGCCAAAATCATTCATGATCAGTATTCAAATACTGTCTAAGTCTAAGTGAAGTTGACAGTTATGCAAAATATTGTCAACAAAAATAGTCCCACCTGAGAACATCAGCCCGTTTCCTGAACATTATCAAGGTTGGTAATAGGATCCATTTCTAATTTTAAAGTCTGGAACCTCAGCATATGTAAATCTCTACAAATTTGTATACCTTATTCATTCATGGTTCAATTTGTAGTTGCAGTCTAGCACCTGATAACTATGATAAGAATTTATAATCAGTGTGGATGAAGACAGCATTATATAAGATGACTATGAACAAATGTGTTTTGTTTACCCTCTAACTTAAAATATCATCAATCCCTGTCAAAGTGGGATTACATGTCAAATGCCAATTAAATAGGCATGTATTACAGCAGAATTGCACTCGATTTGACTTTCTCTGTAGTTTGCATTTTGAGCTTGCCAATAGCCATTCCATGGCTGTTGCTTGTTGATAGTGATGATGAGTTAGATCTAAGGTTAAGATTTACTTAGCTAGGATTTTAGAGAGCACTTTCATGCTGATGTTAACATCAGGGATGATGTTCACTTATTTAGAGATAGAGAATAGGAAATACAAGAAATGTGCCCATTGTTTTTGATGGTAAAATGGGATTTAAGTATTACAATGGGCAATTTTTTAAATGTTTTCCCTCCATTTCCCTCTCCCTTCTAAGTGATATGGACTAAACTAGGTTTTGGATATAATAAAAAATATGTCTTCTATATAGGTATTCAGGATTAGCTTCAAAAGCATGTATTAACCCTTAGACATTTCTGTGGATACACAATATTTTTAACAAGGATGATACTTTCAGAAGTTATAGGTAAGATTTATTTAAAAAACAACACTATTTTTGGTAACTCAAAATGAGATAATTTCTTCTTTGTGCAATAAAACTAAGTACAAAATACTAAATTTCACCCATAATCTCTATATTATTGCTAGTTCTTCACAGAAGACTTTAACATAGAATTTCCAGTGTGGTGCTTGCTAATGTGAATTCACTTCAGAGGAAACAGGTATGAGACTGTTCCAGTGGTCCCTGAAATTCTTGCCTCGGACTATCCAAGAGATCCCATACTGACAGACATGAAATACCAGGTCTCCAATATCTTGAAGACATAGAAAAGGACCAAACCCTTTATCACAATCTTCTTTCTGGATCGGTTATCCCATATGAACTTTAGAATTGTCTGTCCTTAGGAATACATGCCTATATATCCAATGACTTTCTGGAAGGATCAAGTTTGTAGGGATTTAAGGATGTAGGTCACCCAGATGTGAAATTGCATGTTTAACAGGTACTTGAATGCTTGCAGACTATCTGTGGTAAGAAATAATTCAAAGAAGATACTTAGATTAGATATAGCTTTGAGTATCTTTTGGTTTTGGACAATTCTTTGATTTCTATACAGGAGTTTGAAAGAAAAATAATATGCAGGTTATTATTAATAAGAATAGATGCTTTTGTATAGATTGTTAATATAAAGATTACAAAAAATAAATACAACTCTTTATCAAAACCTGAACACACCTGTAAGACTAATTAAAGTGGAAGCAGTATTGATTACTAAAATACAAATATATAGTTAAGATATTTTAATGAAGTAAATACATGGGTTTTTTTAAAGCAGTATTTGATTTAACAAACAGGACATGAAAATCTGTTTGATGGTAATGTACACTTTTTAATGGTAGACATCAATGTACCTTTCTCATATACGTTTACTGTACCGAGGGGAGAAAAGGGAATGGGATTCTACTCTTTCTGAATGTGCAGTGCAATTGATAATCAAGTTGAAGTAATGCTATCTTTCCCTTGCTTAAGTCACTGGAGTAGGAGACAAGACAAAAGCATACAACTGAGTATCTTGAAGTGCAATAAAAAATGTGAAGCTTAAACCTCACGATGGTAAAATTTGTGGGGAAAAAAACCTCTCATCTCTGGATTTCTGGTGAAAACTTCTGTGATTCTAAGACAGTTTATGCTTCTTGTTTAGCAAAGGAAAACTAAGACTTGGTTCAGTGTTTCTCAGTTGTCCCATGGATTCTGTGGGGAGAGTTATCTAAACCAGTAATGTCCAACAGAATGTAAAGAAGGAACAACCCTGGTGAAAATCATTTACCTTTAAATTTTCTGCAAAGTCTTCCAACAGTGAAAAAGTGCAACAGTTTAATGTCTGCTTGTTGTCTATGAGTTAGTATGGACATTAGAATCATTAAGTTATTACACAGGGCTATGTGTTGTCGATGGATTATTTATTAGGCAGTATATGTTTTATCATGCCTCTGTAGAAGCCGGTAGCTGGGTGGCTGCTGCTCACCTTGAAGAATATGCTGTACTTAAGTGTGAATTAATCATATAAAATGATGCTACTTCAGGAATCTTTGCATAATTTACTTAGGGCCAGGCATTTTTCAGTCATGTCTGTGTAAAGCTGGGATTCTCTATAAATTATTAGGAAACTAAGCAGCTTATAATTCTACTGACAACAGATAAATAATACCCTAATACTATGCACTTTGGAATTTCTGCAGTTTACTTCTGATACTTTTCAGTGCTGAAATAGAAATGTAACTTAATGCAGTTCTAGTAAAAACAAGAGCAAAACTTCATAATTTTTTTCTCAGGTTATATTTCTGAATTCTAATCAGCAAATTAATAATCACCGTTAACAGTGGTTCCAGTCCTTGGATCACTAGAAGATGTTGCCATTGGGATAAGATATTGACTGAAGGTAATCAGAAATGGCTGAGCTGTGTTCATACAAAAAACACATGTTTTGACAGTGACAAGCAAAACAAGGAAAAATTAACTTAGGTTGCAATTTAAATACCTTTCTACTGAATCCTGTAAAGTAGTGACTGAAAAGATTGTACAGCTCCCATGCATAATCAGCTGATTCCATTTCCAGTGCAGCAATTTACTGCTTGTTAAAGCTTTTGGCTCATTTACCAGAGAAGGTAAAATAAAGAGGAGGGTACAGTGCTGTGGGGAAAGACCATATATTTCCATATACTACCTGATTTTCATTCACTTTTCCCTTTTCTTTCATAAATGCCCTCAATCTAATGGCCATGCTGGAGAACCACTGATACCTTTCCAAGGCTGGAAAATGCAGCCAGCATTCAGCAGTCTGAGGAGCTGAATTCATCTGAAGGCAGGCAAACCCTGAAGCATCTGTATGAACACACAATGTTGAAGTTTCAGGTCATGCAAAGGTTGTAATATGACAGCCAAATACATAGTATTTCTAAAGCTGAAATTAAACTGGACTCTAGGCGACTGGCCTATCGTGGTGGATCCTTAGTCTGTTGCTTTTCTGCTGTAATTTTCAGCCAAGACACATCCTTTCCATTTCTGAGGCATAGTAGTACTTTAGGACCTGACATGATGTCAAGAACTTGTTTCAAAAACTCTAAGTTGGCTCTTTCATGTTACCTTTGTCCCTTCAGCACCACTAGTCTGTTTTTACGTAGCACTGAAAGACTTCAGAACTGGCCAACTCTTGCCCACATTTCACTTCAGTCACTACTATCTACCTCAGAGAGAGAGAATCAACAAAAAAGAATTTTGTTTCAAAGCCCTGCAAATTCACTGCTGCCTGATAACTGACCTGGCACTTACTTTAACTGACTTTAAACCATATGCATTATTCACTACGAACTATTTGTGGGTAAGCTTTGGTACCTAGGGCTCATAGAAGTTATTTTCCATGCTGGTGATTTGGCTGCATTTAATAATTCAGTGGGGAGTAAGTTTAAGTTTTTTCCTCCTGGCCCTCTTTTCCTCAAAAACTGAAGGGATGTAATACAAGTCAGAGTGAGAAAGAAAAATATACTACTGTTGTTTAGTTTAGTAGAAATGGAATGTGTATTTTTCGGCTTTACAGAATAAAACGGAATTCTTTGATTTCAATCCTAAGACGGCATTGCTAAGAAGAGGCTGAATATCAGCTCTTGCATGTTAACATGAGGATTAGGAAAGCTGCATAAGAGGTCAAGTTTAAGCACTTCTGTAAGAAGAAATGGCAGCCTAAATGTGACTCCAGTTATGGTTTCTGCTCATTTCCCACAGCAGGTCGAATCAATGTAAGTTGCTATTTCTAATGAAAAATCTCTACATTTTCTCTACTCTTCCTCTAATACATCCCTGAGTATACACTTTTATCTCCCTCCTTATTGCTATATATTATTTACATTCTTTAATTGTTCCTTGCATGTTACACCTTATTCCTTGCCTCTGCATCCATCCTTTCATGGTCTTCCTATCCCCATTTACTTGAGTCTCAAGAATTTCCTGTCAATTAACACTCTGAACTCTTCAGCACCTGTCACCATTATGAGTCTTTTACTTTTCTGTAGTAAAAAGTTTGCACTGTTGGCATAAATTCCTTTCTGTGAAGTCAGGGAGAGTTTCAGCTTTTTCTTAATCATAGATGGAAATAAGCAAAATATGCTCTTGAAAATCCTACTCATATTATGGAGATAAGTGAGGAACAGGTTAGTTCCACAACTCTTCTGCCTTACCTGGTTGGTCCTATTATGTTAGGCAGATTGGCTCCGTTTTTCGAAAGTTGCACCCAAAGCCATAATTAAATAAACCTAACAATTTAGAAAGGAAGTATACTCTTTTTATTTGTGGATGTACTATAGCAGTGCAAAATAAAGGAGCCAAACCTCTGACTTCCCACCACCTCAGAAGCAGCTATGCAGCTATATAAGACTGGCCTTTTTATTGTTTTTAACTGTTCCTGGTGGAACTTTGCATCACTGTTGCCATTAAAAAAATAAAGAGTGAAGCATTTGTTATCATATTAACCCTATTATTGCCTTTACAAACTTGAAATCCTGTAAAAATAGCTGACTTGAATCTGGCCTCACATGTTATCATCAAAATTTTAAAACAAAATTCTGAGGATAGGCAGTGGTATAAAGGGAAACCTAGGCACGCTGGCTGGCAGTTGATAATTTTCAGAGTTGCAAACTGAGTAAATGTGAGAACTCACTAAGAGGTAACATTAAGCAAATGCACCCGATGCTGAACCCTACTGAAAGTGCTACTGCTAAGGCCAGTGCCCAGACTGATTTGCAGCAGAACATCTAGAGTACAAAATTAGATGTGTTAATCTGCATGTATTTCAAATTAATTTGTCTCAGCAGCATGATTACAATGTATGTTAAATGAATCCAGAGTGGGAATGGAGAGTTTAAAATCTTCACAAGAAATTTGCCACTGTCTTTCGGGTAAGCATGAGAATAGAAATAGAGGATGATAGAGAACAATAAAGCCTCTCGAGAGCTCTGTTGTCCAGATATGGCTGATATACTTTTTCTGTTTGCTTTTATGTCTGTGGGAAAACTTAGATGGGAAGACTTCACAGAATCACAGAATCACAGAACGTTAGGGATTGGAAGGGACCTCAAAAGATCATCTAGTCCAATCCCCCTGCCGGAGCAGGAACACCTAGATGAGGTTACACAGGAAGGCGTCCAGGCGGGTTTTGAATGTCTCCAGAGAAGGAGACTCCACAACCTCTCTGGGCAGCCTGTTCCAGTGCTCTGTCACCCTCACTGAGAAGAAGTTTCTTCTCAAATTTAAGTGGAACCTCCTGTGTTCCAGCTTAACTCAAGTAATTATACAACCTGCTACTCCAGCAGGGTAAGAGTTGCAGTTGTAGAGAGTTGCAAGCAGAATTAAGCATCAGGAAAGACGAAAGGCTAAGAAAGGAGAATAGGTGGTGCTAAAAAGTCTGAGAGAAAACATACATTATATGAAAGAAAGCACACAGAATGAGGAAGTGGGAGAGGATAGGTTATGAGAGATACGTGAACCAAGGTAAGTCTCTATAAATTGTACAAATGGAATGGAAGAATCATGAATCCAGACTGGATAAAGTGGTGGACTGCTAGCCCATCAGGATTCAATACAAGAATCCTTCTGTTGATACTGAAGCTCTCCAGTAAAACACCAAGGGCCAAATTCTGCTTTCACGGTGCTGTAAATCATGAATAACTTTCTGGACAACAGTGCTGATTAAAGTGAGTCTGAAATGAGAATAACTTCCTGATACAAAATGCTTACCAGTTAAATGACAAAAATGTCCATGTGTTCTTGAATTGTGTTTCTGTCAATGGTGAACATCCAGTGCTTGTGATTC
Source organism: Mesitornis unicolor (assembly GCF_000695765.1). NCBI lineage: Eukaryota > Metazoa > Chordata > Aves > Mesitornithiformes > Mesitornithidae > Mesitornis > Mesitornis unicolor. The sequence continues at coordinate 7,793 of NW_010179812.1, read as the reverse complement.
AAATGAAGACCTTTCACTTGCATTTTTTTTCACCTCTCTGAAGATACTCTGAGAGTATCTGCTGACTGACTGATTTGTTTCAAGCCAGATGATTGACATTCCTTGTAATTTTCATCCTCAGTATGGAAATTACAGATGTTGTGCTTGTTTGTTAGTGTCTGATTCTTTTTTAAAGTTTCCTAAGCTATTTACTTCCACAGAAATTCAGCACATTTGTAAGTTCCATACATTAGTCTGAATATAAGAGGATGTCTTATGTATGCTTTACATTTACTGTCTTTTAATTGAATTGAGTCTTCCTAATGGAAAAGGAAACAGGAGTCTACCTGGATTCATTTTCATAATTTGTGTAGACATAACATCATGTTTGTCCTCATGTTTCTTTCTAACTAAATGCACTGTTTTTAGGGTTCTGCAGGCTAAAGAACCTTTGGGGAAGAGGCAATCTTTTAGGTTTGTGCTGTGCCATACACAAATGGGACACTTTGTCTAATAACTGGGTTTGCTGGTTACTACTGCAACTCATGTAAATAGTAATAATATTTTAAAACTGAACAAAAATTACTTAGGAAAGAATGTACAGGCAGAGTCAAACACAAGGGGGGGATTTTTTGTTTTGAAAAAGAGACTTGCTGTTGTGTTATACTAAATTATTTGTACTTACTAAAGACCTATTTTGACATTTTATGAGGGCCATGGCCTCACTGCTTTAGTGGAGGTGTTCAGGATCAGCATGAGCAGCTGTACCACTTGTCCTGATCACTGTAGAAAGAGGTGGTTAGTAGCATGGAGGGGAAAGTGCCTGTATCAAAGTGCTGTGATATCTTCAGACTATATGGGCCCACTGAGTAAAGCTTCAGTTTCTCTGACAGAGCTCCAAAAACATATACTGCAAAGTGATGGAGACCTACCTCAAGTCATGCTTCTCCTCTTCCTGCCTTGTGCCAACAGAAGTTGTAGTACAGAATCTTTTTCTTTAAGCCAGAGCTGTTGAATTAGAGAAAACTATTTTTGTGAGCCACTTGTAATATTCAGGTCTCTATGTAATTTATGATTTTCAGATTGCATTTCTCATTGCAGAACCAGGCTTTCCAGTCTGAGAGGTGCTGTTTCATTGCCAGATGTTTTACTGGATTTAAATTTGTTTTTCCTGTTAACCTCAAACTGCCTTTTGTGTCTTCAGACAAGCAGAGCTGCATGTACCTGCCCCATACCTGTCCAGATACCCATACCTCCTCCAGCTCTCTGCTCCTGCCAGCCTCTAAAAGAAACTTCATGTGCTGTTAATGTTTAAGTCTGCAGCATAGTGAAAGCTGGTGGAGACATTGTAAGAACAAATTGAATTTAACATAAAAATGAAACCTCAACTGCTGTATTGACTACATTATTCCATGTTGTATGTAATTTAATATAAAGCTCTGTGATTCATTTAAATGAAACAGCCACCAATTTTCAGACTGAGAAGCAGAAGGAGCCTTGCTGTGTAACTGAAATCCCCCCATGAGGTACATAGTGAATAGCATCTCTCTTGAAGGAGCCAGGGTCTGTTGACCATTTTTGAGTATATGGGGAGCTAAAAGTCAAGGGCATATATACAGAGGGACAAAGAGCAGTACCATGCTCTAGGTGATACAAATCTGCTTATGTTGGGCTTACAACATAGGAACTCAATTTATGCTGCAGTGTGTCGTAGTCAAGGAAAAAAAAAACCAACCTCAGAACTGGATCTTTGAAAGGTATGCATCTCGAGGTGCATTTTTAACCTTTTTTGTTTCAAAGAGCTGTAGGAATGATACATTTCGTCATCTTTTTGACAGTTCAGTGGCTGAACTAAACATTCTGGAGGCAAGACATATAACAAGCCAAAACAACATTTAATGACTTTAATAGTTTGTTTTCTTTTTTTGCAGGAAGAACAAATGTATTTTTTGCCAACCTGAAACATTTTTGTTAAATCCAAAACAATATTGTGTCAATTTCAAAATAAATATGCTATTTCAAAATAGAAAGTCAGAATGTTTCTTTTTTGAAAATGTTTTGAAAATATTGAAACTATTTCTTCTACAGAATGTCAAAATAAATTGTAATAATATTTAACCCTCCATGCTTTCAAAATTGGAGAATAATTTTGATCTCCCCACAAGAGTAATTTTCAGCAGATGCGTTATTCATTGATTTCTTTGTAGTTTTAGTAATGGTTTTGAAATCCCCGCTGATAGTGACTTCACAAATCAAAATCTCCCACCATTTTTAGTAGTCTGAAACTCCATCCTGTTCTCATGGATAATGATAGTAATATAAACCTCTTTTTCATTTATTTTTTTTAATTTTTTTTCCCCTGTGAACGACACCAACACAGTACAGTAATAATATAGACTCAAGATCTTAGGAGCATGGGATACTCTGAGCATATTTCTTCTATCCAGTAAAACCTTTAAGTGTAGGCTTTAAGTTCCACAAAATATCATTTTGGTAAGTGTCTGCCTGGTTACTGTCACAGAAAATGTGAGACTTTTATAGTGCTCTAACTCGAACATTATATAGAACACATATAGTCTTGGATTTAGTGCTGATTTCTTGAAAGGACCTATGTTGTGTGGTAATTAAGAAAAGTATACATTTATAATTTTAACCTTACATTCTGGACTACCATACAAGTTATTAATAATACATTAATATATACATTACTTACATAATAAATGTAAGAAATAAGATTTTATTATAGTTTAAGAAGGGGCACAGTACAATATTTAGTAGGTTAGCAAAGAATGAGTAAAAGTTGTTGCCAATATAACTCTAGATTGGCTTTAATTATGCTAATTAAAGATGACTGGAAAACACAATAGGGAAAAAGATTCAGAAACAAGAAATGACCTGAGACTTGTCAGTCACAAAGGTCAGAAAATCAGCTTGATCAAAAAGTCAGTAGATGCATTCATTAGCATGGTATAGAATAAAATTACATGTTAGATATAGATGTGTTTGTTAATTTACGTATTCAAGGATAACTAAGTATTCATGTTATGCAGTAGTCATGGAGGAGAGTGACACAATTTTATGTCACTGATAAAATGTTAAGAGGCCTCTGAAAACAGTATTCCTCAGGCTTTGAACCTGCATTTGTGCCTCAGCCCCTGCTGTGGGTGCATCAAGGTTTTATTTCCAGTTTTGTTTCTGAATTCAGGTAAATGAGGTAACATTTCTTTTCACTAAGTAGACCATCTATTTGTGATTTTCAAAGCAGGATTCTATTTTGATCTAATATTTTTCTTTCTCTTATATTGTCTGTATAATCACATATTTCATACTGCTCACATATGTGATCTCCTTGTAATAAGGTGCTGTTGTATTTCATTGTTCTTTATTTACTCACTCTATGCTATGGGAAAGATTTTATTTAAATTCTTTTTTTTGTCTCATGCTTTAGGAAGTAATCTTTTTGAAGGGTAAATTCATTGAACTTTCAGTTTCTCTCATCATTTCCATAGTGTATCTTGTGGACAAAGAAGTCAAAGATGGTTTGAGAGCAGAAGGACGTGTCTGCACACCAAAATATTTGTTAGCCAGCAGATAAATTTGTGTGAATAGAATATCCAGCCAAACCTTCAGTAGTGAGAAGGTGGCTATTTAACATGTGCTTCCTTGTCATTTCTCCAGACTAATACTTCATATTCTCTAGATTTTCATACCCCTTCACAAAACAAGTTTAATGTTGGAAAAGATGTGGGTGTACAGTTTATATACCTTCTTTGCTATAAGTAGCACACAAGCTCTTTACTGGCACATAAACAGAAGGAAGATTTGTGATGTTGAGACATTTTTCTTCTGGATAACTTTAAATTTAGTGATGAGATAGGAATATTTTGTTTCCAAAGACATAAAAGTCTCTAGGATACGAAGTTGTACTTGACAATCCCTGAAAAAAGTTGAAGATGGGACTTAAAGGGAAGGCAAAGCCTGATGTTGTCTCCAGTGAGTTTTTTTCTCGGCACTGTTGGTTTGGGGACTACTGGCCCAAGGGTGGTGATTCAGCTGGTTCATAGCTGGAGCTAACAGCACTGGATGCTTTTCTGTTCTCACAGAAACTCAAGAACAGGAAAATCTTAAGAGTCTGGTGTATCTCCAGGGCCTTGGGCAACCGCTTTGACACCTACAGACTCCTTTTTGGTTTGTAGTTTCTGTTCAGTGTCACAGAACAACTGACTTTTCTTATAGTAAAAGCTATAGTGCTCCTGAAGCTTGCAAGCCTGCAGAGTGGTTGATGCGGTGTATTAAACTTTACTCCAATTCAATTTTTTAACTTGAAAAGTGTTAGGCATCTTATACTGGCTTCTAAAATTTAGTATTTGAAGTTTCTCAAAGGGAATGAATGTCAGAAGTAATCCTTGGGCTATTTTAGAGAGACAACAGGACCTAGATTAGATTAGATGTTTTTATCTATATTGAAGTTAAGGACTGGTTTCATATTTGCGGTAACAGAAAAGTAATCTGGCTTCATGTTGACACTCACCTGTGGTATGAATACATGTTGTAAATTATTAAACAGAACAGTGTCCTAAGTTTTCAATTTAAAATATGACTAATTTCCTGACTCTATTGTTTGTATTAGAAAATTAGATGATGTACTTTCTATTTACACCAGCATACAGACTGTGCATACTTGATGCAATTAATATAGCTAGATGAAAGGTGAATATATTTTGATACAAAGGTAGATATGAATCAGTGATTTTTCTGTCATAAAAGTATGTAATTAAGTAATCTGCTCTGACCTGCAGGAGAAACTGAACCTTGGCTGCAAGAAACATGTAAATAGCAGCCCTGTATTTGGAGGAACAAAGGGTGATATTTTCAGCAAAGACAGCATATTATCAGTGTCATCACCTCTCTGTAGTTAGCAGTAATTGTTTCTGAAGAGTCTCCTAATGTTACAATTTCACCAATCAAAATCTGGAAAATGCTGAACATTTGGGATTTTTTTTGTTGCTGTTTTGTTTTGGTTTTTTGTATATAAAGTTTCAGTGTACAACCATATATTTCAGGCTGCCATTTTCATAAAATCTGCTGGTGTCTTTTTAAATATCAGTGGCTTAGGTGCTGACAGCCAAGTAGAGCCTGCCCAGGTCCCACATCCTTCAGGCAAGGCCTCCTTGCCTTCAGGTTGGGATTCTCTGCAGGGCACACTGCACAGTCCTCTCAAAAGGTACATTTGGTTGGCATATATGACTGGCTTACAAATACTTCTGAATAATTCTCTACTACCTTAAGAAGGAAAGCCATCACGTCTCTTTCCTTCTCTTTTCATTTAACAAGTGTCACACTGGTGGCGATTTTAGGCATACAGGAGAGATTTCAGAATTGCTCGGCATCCCTAGGGCTAGATTTTTCTCCATGTGCTTAGCTCAGGGCTTTTGAGCTACTGATCAGCAAGAATTTCCTTTCTCCCATCTTCTTCCTCGGCTTTTCTCTCATCACATACCTCTCGTCTCTGTTGGAATTCAGTGCAAATAAGAAAATCTTGCTAAGCATTTTTTTGATTACCAGCTTACACTCTCCATAGTAGCATAAAAATAAAATAATCTGTTAATCAACACATTATGATGGTGATATTTGATACAAGGTTCTTACTGGCTGATAATTTCATGTAACTGTGAGGCTAGGATTTGGTTTTAAGTGCTGTGAAGTTAGTCAAACTGAAAATAGTAAAACATCACTTCTCCATTGTATATGTGCTAATTTATAAGGTGAATTAACACTTATTTTCTTCCTTTTTTCTAAGTGTCAAGAAGAGTAGCAGAGAGAAAACCAGAGCACAAATACTAATTAACATGTTCTAATAATGGAGTAAGCCTGTCAGAGTCTCAAGCACAGAGATTTAGATAACTATCAGTTTCTTCTGCCATTGTGATTGTTCCATATCAGTTTTTCCCTAACTTTCTCTTTTCACCAGTCCATCATGTAGAAGCAGGACCTGATGCAAGCCCAGAGGATGTATTTGGCATGTCTGTGTATGTGAAGGAGGGACTACAGTGCTGTGCTGGGGGTACAGATGCAGAGTTGTTATCATGGTAGGTTATGGAAAGCTAAGGACTATCTAGCACATTTTGCTGACGACAATTCAGGGAGCAACTGCTGGTGGTGATCAGGCCTGGCTAAATGCATGTTTGGTTCATAAAGAAGAATCTTTATCCCTTGCAGTCTGGCAAATATTTCATTTATGGCAGCATACAGTGCTTACATATATAATGGAGAACACAGGCAATCAAATTACTTTTTTTTTAAAAAACCTTTTAATACAGCAGAATAAACATACCTTAGAGACAGGTTTTTGGGGTATGCTCACATTCTGTTGCTTCTACTTGCTTAGAAGGTTAAAAGACTGTGGCAAACATGGTTTCCATTATTTCAGATAAGACCAAGTCCTCAGAAAAAGTGTCTGAATTCTGAATTTTGTGTTTGTGGTCAAAATATTCAAAGATTTAGGGTAGTTAAGATTGGACATGGATTAAGGGTTACTAAGAGAACAGAAGCAAGTGTTGGATTTCAACTTTAGTCCCATCAGCACAAACACTTGTTCTTTGTTTTTTTTCCAGCACCTTTTGAAGCAATAACCTTCAAAGACTCTAGCTCTATCAGGCTATGGACTACATTATTGGCCTATTTTTCCTCAAAGGTTTTAGGATTCTATTGTTACTTCTCTGACTAATTTTTTCTTAGAGCAGGCTGAGGGACTGCATGTTGTCACCTTTAGCTAAAGCTCAATAGGAAGGAAATTCTCATTTATTGTTATTATTTCTTCTTTGAGACCCTGAGCAAACCACTCCTGCAAATGCCTGGCCTTTTTGCAGGCTGTGAAATAGGCATAGTAATGCTTTCTTGTCTTTTTCTCTGCAGGAGGGTTATAAGAACTAATGTGTTGATGCTTTGCTGTTGTTTTATAGATTTGATGATCTCTTTATTCAGGTGTTATCTAGGAAAGCTGATTGCATCTGTATATTTCCCTCAGTTGTCCTGAAGTAAAAACAGGCTGGAAGTCAAATGATACTTTGGTTATATAAGGAAGATCACAAGGGGTAAATGTGTGCTATTTAACTGGAATATATTAATAATTTTAAAAAATATTTTTGGAAAAAAAGTGAAGCTAGTTTCACATAGCATACTAGAGCTAAAACAGCAGAAATCTATGACCTTTACAGACTGAACAGATACAGTGTAACAACCAACAATATAATGCTGCCAGTGAAAGAGTACAACTGTCTTTGACTTTCTGAATAGTGATACCAAATGGTATGTAAACTACATTTGTGTTCCAATGGCATTGCTTCTGTTTCACAAGGAACTGGATTCACATCAATAAACATTCAATAACAGACATTCATTAGTACAGTGGTCTACTCAATAAGTTTCTACTTTCAGTAGTAAGTCTGGACCTGAATACTGATAGCAGTCTTCACATCTCATCACTAGATCTTTAAAGTATCCAGTTCTCGTGAATATTGATTTTTTCAAAACAAATTATTTGAAAGCACTAAGATTACTTTGTCTCTTATATCAATGTTTAAGGGTTGCCCAGTCATTATGTTTGTTTTCAATTAAAAAAACTCTTTGTCATCACAGGAAATAAATGGAGATAGAGGACAAAGTATAGATATACAGATTGGTTCTGAAATGGAGTAAGTGTTGGCAAGTATTGGCAAGAAATGTATCATCAGTCAGTAATAAGAAACACTATGTAAAATACTCCTGTAAAAGGCTACAATTCTGTATCATAGAATCATAGAATACCAGGTTGG
>NW_010179811.1:0-17845 GCF_000695765.1 Mesitornis unicolor | reverse complement strand
CATCTACTAGAGAGGGGAGACTCTCCTTAGTACTCTTTTTTCTGCCAATGTATTTATAGAAACCCTTTTTATTGTCTTTAACAGCACTGGCTAGATTAAGTTCCAGCTGCGCTTTAGCCCTTCTAATTTTCTCCCTGTACAGCCTCATGTTAGTCCTGTACTCCTCCTGAGATGCCTGCCCCTTCTTCCAAAGATCATGAACTCTCTTCTTTTTCCTGAGCTCCAGCCAGAGCTCTCTGTTCAGCCAGGCCAGTCTTCTTCCCTGCCAGCTCGTTTTCCAACACATGGGGATGGCCTGTTCCTGCATCTTTAAGAGTTCCTTCTTGAAGAGTGACCAGCCTTCCTGGACCCCTTTGCCTTTCAGAACTGCCTCCCAAGGAACTTTGCCATCCAAGTCCTTAAACAGGCCAAAGTCTGCCCACCAGAAGTCCAAAGTGGCAGTTCTGCTAGCCACCCTCCTTGCTTCTCCAAGGACTGAAAACTCTATCATTTCATGATCACGATGCCCAAGGCAGCCTCCAACCATTACATCCCCCACAAGACCTTCTCTATTTGCAAACAGCAGGTCCAGCAGGGCATCTTCCCTTGTTGGTTCCTTCACCAGCTGCATCAGGAAGTTATCTTCCACACACTCCAGGAACCTCCAGGACTGTTCCCTCTCTGCTGTGTTACATTTCCGGCAGATATCTGGGAAGTTGAAGTCCCCTACAAGTACAAGTACATCCCACCATGATATCTGACTTGTTGGCCTTCCCCTTGATTCTCACCCACAGGCACTCAACCCTGCTGGCACTATCGCTAATCTCTGGGCAGTCATAGCATTCCCTAACATACATGGCCACCCCATCGCCTTTGCTTCCTTGCCTATCTCTTCTGAAAAGCTTATACTCATCAATGGCGGCACTCCAGTTGTGTGATTCATTCCACCACGTTTCTGTGATAGCTACTACATCATAGTTATTCTGATGCACAGTTCTAGTTCCTCCTGCTTATTGCCCATACTGTGTGCATTGGTGTAGACACACTTCAGTCAGGCTAAAGGCCCTGGCACCTTTTCACAGGGAGCAGTCCGAATTTCTGCCAAGCCATTTTCAGGGACTTCCACAGTTACTAACCCATCAGTGACCCTTGTAGCTTCGTAGCTGCATGGAACTCCATCCCCAACCTGCACTGGGACAGTAGTCTGAAGAGTCTCACTAGCGCACCATCCCACACATGTTGGCGCTCCACCCCCAGGCTCATTGCTGGCAAGTTGTGTTATATCCTCTTTCCCCCTTCCCCTTTCAAATCTAGTTTAAAGCCCTGTCTATGAGCCCTGCTAACTCTTGTCCCAGGAACCTTTTCCCCTTTTGAGATAGACATGCCCCATCTTTTGTTACCACAGCTGGTGAAGTGTAAACTGATCCATGATTAAAAGACCCAAAGTCCTGCCTGTGGCACCAGTCTCTGAGCCAGGCATTGATCTACTGGCTCTTTTTGTTTATCGCCTCAGAACTCCCTGCAACTGGTGGGATAGAGGAGAACACTACTTGTGCTCCAGATCCCTTAACCAGTTGTCCCAAGCCCTTGAAATCCTTTTTTATTGCTCTCAAACTACTTGTTGTAGTCTCATCACTGCACACTTGAAAGACCACCAATGGGTAGTAGTCGGAGGGTTTAACTAGGATAGGGAGTTTTTTCTGAATGTCCTTAACCCTGGCTCCTGAGAGGCAGCAGTCTTCCCTGAGGAGTGGGCCTCGTCTACAAATAGGACCTTCCACTCCCTTCAGAAGTGAATCCTCTATGACAGGGACCTGTCTGTCTTTCTTACTTGAAGATGTCTTTAAGCGTAGCTTCCTCTGATTGAGCCCTAACGGTGCCTCCAAATTAGGCAAGTTGCCTTCCTAGTCTTTCTTTGGTCCCCCCTCCAGAACATCATACCTGTTTTGCAAGGGTACCTGGGAAGGTGGAGCAGCTACTGGGGGGAGGACACGCCTGCCATGCCTGTTGCGCTGGGAAGAGATAAGTTTCCAGTTTTGTTGGTCCCTATCCTCTAAGTCCTCCCATTTGCTATGGTCAGTCTGGTGTAGAGAGGCTAGGGAGGCCTGTGCCTCGCTCTCATGAGGTTCTTCTACCCTTTGGGCCTGCCTCAGGAAAGGGAGGGTACGGCTCCAATGGTCTATCTCCTCTTCACACTCCCTGATCATTCTCAGAATACTTACCTCCTCCCTGAGCTCCACCACTATGCGGAGGAGCTCCTCTACTTGGGCACACCTCCCATAGGTATGCTCACTGCTGCCATCGGACATCGGCGTAAGAGCAAGACACACCCTGCAGCTCGACACCTGAGTGGCAGCGTGCTTCCACCGTTGCTCCGTCTGACAAGCTACGTCTGCCTTGGTGGGTGCATGGCTGTGGGAGGCCATGGCTCTCTGCCTGGTGGTAACCATTGCTGACCCGCTGATCTGGCTGAGACTCAGCACCCTGCCTGCTTGCCCTGCCTCCATGAACTGCTGCGCAAACTCATATAAAAGAGTAGACAGTACAATGGCTCTGTAGACATTTCTTCAGGAGTTTATTGCACCAGACTCTTTTATGGAGTTTTCCGAAAGCTCTATATGCCTTTGCTAACCAGTTGTCTGTCTCTTTGTCAATCTTACCATCCGAGGAAATAATACTTCCTAGATAGTTGAACTGCTGGACTGACTTAAGCTCTGATTTGCCTATGGTGATGTGGGGATGATGGCCTTAGGTTGAATAGGCTCCCATCGGTACGATATCGGATGTAAACGCCATTATCTTCATCGAGGTCTGCCGTGGCCCTTTGGAGCATCATGCTGAAGAAGACTGTGAATAGAGTTGGTGCGAGAGCACAACCTTGTTTCACACCATTGGTTATTGGGAAAGGCTCAGAGAGTGCATTGCCACTTGGCCGCGCTGATTCTCATGTAACAGGATAATAATTTTGAGGAACTTAGAAGGACATCCTAATCGTTCCAATGCCACAGGCATTTTCTGCTCACAGTGTCAAAAGCTTTGGTGAGGTCAACGAAAGTTACATAAAGTCCTTTATTCTGTTCCCGACACTTCTCTTGGACAAATACCATGTTTGTGGTACTCCTATTGGCTCTGAAACCACACTGGCTTTCAGGTAGAAGTTCTTCTGAGATAGCTGGTACTAATCTGTATGTATGAATATATATACTTAAAATAAAATAACTTGGTTTGCAATCTCTGTTTTGATAGCTATTGTTTCTTACAAATACGATGCAGCAACCAAAAAATACATTGTGATAGTACTAGAGAAACATTTTTCAATTGTTCATTTAAAAGGCTCAAGGTTAGTTCTGCAATAGATGTTGGTTCACTGTAGCTCTGTCAGCAAGATCTATGCAAGTGCACGAGATAAATATTTGGTCCCAAGTCTTTAATAAAATAAAATGAAAGTTAAACAAAATGCCATTATCTGAACAAATTTATTCATTTACAGTGCAGGTACAAGAGTCTTTCAAGAATCTTTTAACTGAGGAAAGAACTATAGGTTCAAACCTCAAAGAAAAATCAAAGTCAGCTATTTCAAGGAATAAAGTTGTAATTTTCATTTAATATTCAATTGTTTTAGCTGAATTGAGCTTACCTCTTAAAGTCCCAATCCTGGAAAAAAGAGAACCTTTTTCCTCCTGGAGCACCATAAATTCAGCAAGAATTTGTCATTTTGCAAGGTTTGTGGGAGAGTGTGTCGTAGTTTGGTGACTTCAAGTCAGACCTAAACTTCTGTAAGTCTTTTTTTAAGTTCCTGACCATGACTTTAATTTGTGCAAAATTTTATTGAGAAGAACTTCAGTATTTTCTTCGTGTTGTGGTTATTTCCCAGTTTATTATGTTCCAGAATGTCAGTCTAGGTAACAGAGCGATATTTGCAGTGCAAAACCAAGATAATGTATGCTTTATATGAAGTCTATTTTCTTTATGCTTTACACCAAACTATCACTTCTTTCAGATCTGGATTATGTTCCAAGTCAATCAGAAGGAGGAGGTTTTATAATTAATTAAATGAAACACCATATTCAAATAACCAGCATGTTCATTTCACAGCACTAAGTGAGCTTTCTTGCCAACAAATAGACAGTAAATTCAGCCTTGAGTTCCACCTTGGGCTAGCTGCTCTGTTTTGCAGTGTAAAGTGATGAAAGTTTAAATAGTTTAGGATTTCCTCCTCCAGCAACTCATTTTGACCAATATGTGATATTATCCTATTGTCACAGCTAAGAATGTTGAAATTCACAGACTGTGCATGTCTAAGGATATGCATCTCACTACATATGCTCTGAGCATATGGGTGCTTACTCCCTATCTGTGACCTAACACCATCAGTATTTTGGAGTTTAGGAATATTCTAGAAGGCTAGTGTTTTTTTCCTCAGATATTTTGGAATGAGGTGCCATGCTAAGTTTGTGAAAATTCTTCTCTGATGACTAGGTTTTATGTGTAGTTAAATAGAGAGGGTAAATTTGGAGAAACTTGGGTTAATTTATATGCTGCATTAATTATTTTCAGGGTTGTATATTTTACTGTTTTTTATGAGCATGTAGAACCTGGAGTAAGTGCTTATAAAATAGATGTAAAGAACTTTGTAAATCCCTACAAGGGAAACAAGGAATAAAAAAAAGATTATATTGTAAAAGATATTGTATCGGAAATAGTGTGGCCAGCAGGACTAGGGAAGTGAATGTCCCTCTGTACTCGGCACTGGTGTGGCTGCACCTTGAGTACTGTGTTCAGTTTTGGGCCCTTCACTACAAAAAGGACATTGAGGCACTGAAGTGTGTCCAGAGAAGAGCAGCAAAACTGATGAAGGGTCTGGAGCGCAAGTCTTATGAGGAGCGGCTGAGGAAGCTGGGATTGTTTAGCCTGGAGAAGAGGAGGCTGAGGGGAGACTTTATCACTCTCTACAACTACCTGAAGGGAGGTTGTAGTGAGGTGAATGTTCACCTCTTCTCCCAAGGAACAAGCAATACAATGAGAGGGAATGACCTCAAGCTGTGACAGGGGAGGTTTAGATTGGATATTAGGACTAATTTCTTCACTGAAAGGGTTATCAGACATTGGAAGGGGCTGCCTAGGGAAGTGGTGGAGTCACCATCCCTGGAGGTATTTAAAACACAGGCAGATGAGGTACTTAGAGACATTTTTTAGTAGTGGACAGGTTATGGTTGGACTTGATGATCTTAAAGGTATTTTCCAACCAAATGATTCTATGATTCTATGACCTATAGCATAGAATTTAATTGTTCCAGTGACACTCATATGAAATGTAACAATCTGGATACCCTGTTCCAGGATACAAACTGCCCTTTTAAAGATTAAGTATGAAGGAAGTAAAGATGTCCTATCTTACTGTCCTTCATTTACATATTACAGTGTTTATTTGTGTGTAGTAGTATTTAAATGCACACACACATATATATACACACACACATTATATACACATACATTTATTTAAATATAAAATGTAGAATCAGGAAACCAAAACAAACTATCTCTCACTCTGTGATTTAAATTTTAATTTAAAATTAAAAACTCCTTGTTACTTAATAATTCAAAAAAGCAGAAATATTTATTATAGTCACTCTTTACTTGAAGACCTATTTTCAGTAGTTAAGTAAATGGGTCAGATCCATCTCACTGTAAGAAAGCCTGCTCTTTGAGACTGACTATAAAGGAGTCTAGAAAACTATTTTGGATGTTGATGTCTAAATTTGGACAGAGAAGTCCTGTTCCAGAAGTTTTGTTCAAAGTGATTTACAAAAGCTTAACCACTGTGAAAGAGTGAGACTGTTTTTCCTCTGCATTTTTAAACATTGCTGCAATGGTCAATGTAGCAGTTATGTACCTGTTATTGTCACTGTGAAAATCACTCAACTATGACCAAATTATAAATCTTTGAAATACAGTAATATACTTGCATTTTAATAAGAGATTTAGACAATGACAGTTAAAATATATGAAGATTGGTTCACTAACAAGCCTTTTAAGAGAGATTAGGCTGTGTGAATGGGACTCATCCCACTTAACTTTAGATGCTTAAAATTTAAACCTTATCTTTATGTTTGCTGTTTTATGTTCTGATCATATGTGATTCGGCTGGGTGCCTAAAAAATGATATTTGTATTTCACTGATTGAAAAAGAGATTGGTTGCCCTGCTCGGGTTTTACATGCTTTTTGTTTAGATCTTGTTCCATTCACCAAATCAAAGTTCATAGAAAATGTCATTGTTTTATAAATTCTAAACCTTTAAATCCACACATAGGACTTAACTATTCTGAAAATATCAAAAAAAAAGAAGAAAAAGAAGAAAAAGGAAAAGGGAAATAAGAAAAAGGGAAATAAAAAAAAGGAAAATAAGATGAAAAAGAAAAAGAAGATTAAAAAGAAAAAGAAGATAAAAAGAAAAATAGAAAAAGAAAGAAAAGAATCTCTGGGACACAGGATTCTTCTTTAAGATTTTAATATCTTGATTCTCCTTAACTTACTTCAGTGATTTTGGACATCATCTTATATAACTAAAAGCAGACTTTGAGAAAATTAATGATTAAAAAAAGGTTATGCATCTAAACTCATGGCTGAATCTATGAAACACCTGCTAATTGTGTATTGTTTTGCACACAAAGTAAGTAAACTCTATGTCAGAAACCAGCCTTCTTATTTCAGGGCAAATCCAGATAAGTTTTGACAGAACCTGACTAGTGGTTGAAAATTCCCTGAACTGATACTACATCTTCGCCCCTTACTTCCTCTCTCCCTCTTTTTCCCTGTCTTATAAAGTTTTTATTTTCATGGTTGTGTCTTAACCTGAACCCTTCTTACTGCCTTCAACAAACTATGGATCAGTTCATCAAACCAGACATTTCCTCTGAACTAAATCTAGCTTCATAGCCATTTAAAAAATCTCATCTCTAATTTTAAAAAGAGTAGAAATTAGTAGAAATCACCTGTACTTTGCAAGTGTATCATCATTCTATGTTTGTATGAAACATAGTAATATACTTCTGGAGTCTCTCCAGATTTAACTCTACCAAAACACACCCTTGTTGTTCAGCAGTAAGACCTTTTCTGATAAAATACTTCAGGAAACTAGTGACCTTATTATATGTGCTACTTCACTGGTTATAAGAAAAAATACTTCATGTTTTATGGGTTGCCTATTGCTGTCTGACTGCATTTGTATGCCAGCACAAAAAACAAACAAACACAAAAAAAACCAAACAAAACCCAAGAACTCTCTAAAATCATTATTACTAAAGAGCTACACTTTAACCTTTTGAATTAAGCAGTACAATTATCAATAAATTGTCCCTGTAACAATTGTTATTACATAACATTACTGATCAAGTAGAGTGATGTAGACAACTCAGTAGAGCGACAAGATTTTTTCTCTTTTCAGAAATGCAACAGTTGAAATGGATAGACTGAAGATTCCTCAAAGAGCAGGTGAAGTTTTCAGCTATTTAGTCACAGAGGTCAGAAGAGATAGTTTACTGGTGCTAATACCACATAAACTAGTAATTTTTCCTTGGTTCAAACTCCTGACATTTATTCTCTGCTTTTCCCAGTCTCAAAGTGGCTGAAAATTCTTAGAGTATATTGAATATTAGAACCTCAACAAGAAGGCAAATCAGAATCAAAAATATGCACCTTTTTGAAATATTAGTAAGAATACTTATGTCTCCTTCTCACCTCTCACCTGCATTGGGGCTGTCAGTGTCAGTGAAATTTCTTCAATTCCAGATGGCACTTATTTACAATCACACATATCAAATACAAAGTTTCACAGCTCTCGTTATGGAAAACAGGTAACTTTTATTCATCTATCTTTGGTGACAACCCAGCCCCAGGTACTTTAGTAAAATTTATTACTTATTTCTTATTACTTCCTTATTACTATCTCACAGAATAAGAGGAAACCTTCATTTAATCAAACTGTTCATGGTGTAATATATTAGCTATTTATCTCCTGAGATTTAGGGATAAATTTGGAAGGAGACACGGAATTAGTTTAGTGTGAATTTATCACTGTTCCTTTAGGAATATTTATTCACAATCAGCATCTGTAGCAGGGACTGAGATATTAAAGGCCAAATACAGACTTACGGAAAGGGGGATGCACCTAAGCAATTAAATGTGTGACAGAAAAAGACAAAAATAATTTGCAAATAAGGAAAAAGTTTGGAAAAAAAAAATTTAGCTTTTGCTGCTGAAGTTAATGTTTTTGCCAGTGAAATGGAAATAATACCATATATTTATGACAAAGTGAAGACTGTTAGAAGTTCAGTTATGTTGCTTAAAATCAACTGTTGGTAAATGTTGGGCCGTAATCCTCTGACAGAAGTGCAAAATAATAAATTCTTCTAGGAGTTTACTGGTTAAAGACTTGATAAAAAGTTGTTTTCTTTAATAACTTAGATAAGTAGTTTTGGAGAGATTTTAAGACTAATGAGTATGAATAACGTCAGTCAAGATCTCTATCATCTTTCTTTTTACTTTGGAAAGACTGTAGCTTCTGTTATATCACTGTTATAATTTTTCTGTTTGTTAAATTCCATAGGACTACCCACTTAAGCTCTGAAGAATTGAGAGTTTTCTATTTAATTTATTAATATCCTATGTAATTTATGGATAGATGCTTCTTTATTTCATGATAAGCACAAAGGGACACGATAAACACTGTATGGGAAATGGCAGGTAAGAACGGTGGTTTTGAACTACACTGACATGAATTATAGATAAACTATAACAAGAGATTTCCATTTTGCAGGCCTCTAGCTAAAGAATTGCAGCTCAAAGTGCAAGGTTATAAATGATCAGTTTTGGAAAAAAACCACTGCTCTGGTTTAGCCAGCTTTGCCAATGTTGTACAGATTGCAGCATCAGTAAGACTAAGTCTTAGCAAATAGGAGTTAGCACTGCTTTTTCAGAATGCAATAGCAAAGCATTTTCAGTGCTATATCAATAGAGATGGTTTAGACTGTAAAGAAATTATTCTTAAAAGTATTTTTGGATTCTGAATTGTAGGTACCTCAAATTCTTTTTTTCTTCTAGAGGGTTATGTGTGGTTTTTGTAAACTAAAATTTAAGGGAAAAAAAAAATAAAATATTGAAATACATGTTTCCTAAACTGGCAGTTACCATGAAATAGTAGATAATACTGCCCAGAAAGTCTATTTATGAACAATTTAAAAAAAAAACCACCAGCCTTAATTGCTTCTTTAGATAATTGACTGGGCAAGCTCTCATATTATTTACAGATGTGAGTGCCTCCAATTTCAGGTATCATCTAAGTGATTTAATCCAAGTTTATTCTGCTCCTTTGGGTGTTATAGACAAACTGGTTAGATGGCTGCAAGACACCTGTTACCTGCTGTAGAGAAGTCTATATGAAATTATTAGCTCCATTCTTTTGCCAGTAAAACCTGGGGAAAAACTTGTTGCTTGAAGTTCTGAACTTTATTTAATCATCTGACTGATAGTGCTACCTACTGTAAAATGTAGGGAGTTACATGAAAATGTTCTTATCATTTGTGGAAATGTTCCCATCTCTGGTTAAAAGTGGAAAACTAGGAATAACTGCATTTTTAAAATATGTGTTCTAGCTATTAAAGTTGCAGTCATGTGCATAAGGAATTATTGCTAATAAGACCTAGCTTTCATTTGATTTTTTTTTGCTTTGTATCAATTCCCTCTTCAGTAATTTTTAGAATGGTCCCTGTCCCTTTTTTGTCATTATTTACCAACTGCAAAAGACTTGTTAATAAAACATGAAAGATGGGGTTATCATTAATTCTATTTTTCCCTTCTTGGGTTCATGTCAAGTCTGAAAGAAAAAACAAACAGTAAAGCATTTGACTTCAAATTAAATCTTGATATGATGTGCTTGTCTCCTCCTTCTCACTATTCATTATAAATTCATCCATCCTGTTGAGATAAGAATTTTCATTTTATTTAGATATTCTTCCTGAGGGACTTCTAAAACGGAATGCTAAGTATGGAAATGAAGATGTATCTCTTCTCTTTTGTATCAAGAGATCCCTGACTAGAGCCACTTAATTTGTTAGGAGAAAAAAAAGTACACACTGAAAGTGGAGGGACTCTTTTTTTTTGTTTGTTTGGTTTTTTTAGTAAATCTAGGAGACTGGAAAGTTTCTCAGCTTCTCTTTAGACTGGACATTGGTTTTGATAAAGAATGACTGTAAGTATGATCCTCTGTGTTCTCAAGTCCTCATTGTTCATAATTTATAGACATAGAGAGGCCAAAGTAAGAATAAAATGCTAACTAATTTGAATGGTTTCAGACTGTGAGTTTAAAATGCTTTCATAAAGATGCTTTGTGTTATACATAGTGTTAAGGAGAATAAAGAAAAGCATATGTGTTTCTTTTCATCTTCAGAAAGACTTCACTCCTTCTAACAGTTGTCTAAACATAGTATCTTGTCTCAGGTTTCAAGTTATTTCAGTAAGTTTAAAATATTTTCTTTCCTTTCTGATATTTATCTTCAGTTCCTCCCTTCCTCCCAGCAAGGGACTTATCAACTCAGGAACACTTTTTGGTTTCTGTTATCCTTCCTGATTTTCAGGTTCAGGTTCAGGTTCTGCTCTTCACAGTACAGGTTTCATCATCTTTTACTTGTCCTGTCCTTTCTCTCAGAATAATATGTCCAACAGCCTTTTTTCTCTCAACAACTAAAAAAATCCAGTTTCAGCAATCTCAAATAATGAAAAATAAGCCCTCCTTTGTCCCTTTCACTTCTAGAAGATTTTCCTGTACAATGGATTTCAGCAATATATTGAAATTAAGTTATCAAGATAATATATGGGGCTGTCCAAACCTAGGACTTAGAGCAGTCTTTAACACTGAAATGTGATCATAATTTCTCAGCCTGCATATGGGCATTAACATACTCTCCAGAGAAAGAGGATCCTTGTACAGCCTTAAATGGTTTATCAAAGTCAGATCCTAATTTGACAAGATATTTAAGTAAATATTCGAATCATGCTGACTACAATGCTTAAGCTGTTCTCCCAGAAGCTAAGACTTTTCTTCTACTAAAAACTCAGACCAAAGCAAAACTTGCTACTTCTTACCAGCAAATGCATGAGATATAGCAAAGAAATTAAGGAAGTAAACTTGCTTATAAGTGCTTAAAATGTGGAAAGTATTGGATAAATAAGAGTTTGAATTACTTAATTAAGGTGTCTATTTTTGCATACTATTTGTAGCCCCATTACTTCACTTATGGTTATCATTGCTAAAGTAGGTCATTATTCCTTTTTATAATATAATGCCAGTATAGGTGACTTCCTATCTACTTAAAATGCATATTGTAGAGGAATATGCCTCAGGGAGTATTTTCACATATTAGAAATGGCTTTCCATATCTGATAAACTGCTTAGGTTTGAATACTATAGCAATTTCCTTGCCCCTCTCCCTAAAATGGACCAAATACACTTTGTATAGTCTAACTATAATAATTTCAAGGTAGATTAGGAGCATAGACTTGCTTTAGGTGAAATTCACTTTCCAAAACCTCAAAGAGATTTAAACACTGCACAGATCTTGTTATTTTCTGCACACTAGTAAGCTTTAATTCTTATATTCTGAGAATATGAAGTCAAAAGAGCATCTTTTAACAGTTGTCCTAATAAGTAGCTAGCGCTGAGGACTAAGCTACTGTGTGGATGTGACCAAACTGATATGCAATACGTAGTGCCATCTATCTGAATCTTGACAATGGATTCATGTTGGTTTCTAAATCCTGGGAAAAGGAATGAGATTAATTATAATTAATAAGACCAGATAATAGATTACTTGGTTTGAATGGCTGCACATTTGAGGATGGAGGCCTACTCTCACTTGTATATTATACAAAAAATATCACCTATGAATACTATTTATATTATTACTTCAAGATTAGGCATTTGGAACAATGTATAACATAAATTCTCCTGCTATGTTCTTCCCCATTGAAAATTGGTTTTATGAATTCACAGTGAATAAAAACACTTGGAAAAAAAGTTCTCATTTAATATTGTAAATGCAATCAACAAACACAAAATTCCCTGTGTATGGAGAGTTTGGGTCATGTATACCGGCAATTTAACTGTACAGCTGTACAAAACTGTTGCAGCTCATTGAAGCATGATTAATGTTAATCTTTTATATGGTATATTCTAAGAGAGACATGAAAAAAACACGATGATCAAAGACCCATTTCATTCTTATGTTATTACTGAAGATTAAATCTTATTGGAATAATAACTCAATTGCAAAGTAAAATTGAAGTTTCTTCACATTATTAGAATGTCCTCTTCCATATTTACAATTCAGAGTTACCTATCTATTGTGCATTATCTCATACTAGAGAAACTTTCACTCACCACTAATTAAACTAAAGCCTTATTTTTTTTATAAATTGGAGTTCTGTTTAAGGCTGTATTATAGCGTAGTGTTTTTAAGGTCCTTGTTTAAGACATAAGCCAGCAATTTTGCTCATAGCTATTTCAACATTGTGCTTGTATGAATTCATTGTTTTGATTTTAATGATTTAATTTTGTACCCATTATGATTACTTCTGAGTCTAGATGCAAAACTAGACTGATCGTGTAATTGGCTCCACTTAGGTTCCATCCTTACATGTTTTCAAAGCTTCACTTATTGCCACTGGGCTTTCTTGGTCGAATAATTAATACTTTTCTGCCATACATCTAAATTAGCTCTGGATTTGTAAAAAGGTAGACAGACACAAATTCATTAAATCTGTAATATACCTATTTCTACACATATTTTTCTTTAAATGAGAGGGGGAGGAAATTATATTGGACTCAAAGAACAAAGCACAAGTACAAGACATTAGATAAAATATATCGGTATTCATAAACAAGACTATAGAGTTTCTAAGAATAAGCCTGAACAAGACATGACATTTGCATAAGCAAAATAGAACGTAAAAGTCAGTGTAAAACAATTTTACTGGTATGCTCTTGAACAGTAAGGAAAGAAAAAAAGACTTCTCTACAATTCTTTATGTTCTGCTATGCTGCTATTGCATATTTGCTATTGCAAGTAGTAATGATGTGGCTGCTCATTTAAGCATTTGATGAAGATAGGAGAAGTTGTAGAAACAGTGGTGTTTAGGCCCAGAATTTAGAATGTGCCTCCACAAATTGAAAAAGTGTTCTGGAAAAATAAGAATGATATTCAACAGGGACAAGCGAAGGATTCTAAGCTCAGGAGAGAATGAGTAGCTCAGCAACTGCAAGTAAGGAAACAGCTAATCAGGGGGTACTTAAGCAGAAAAGCACCTAGACATTATTGTGACAAAGCAAATATGAATCTACACTATTATGCTGTTGTAAAGGATTCGAACATCATATTGGGCTTTCTGAATAAGGCAGGAACCTGAAAACAGTAGTAACAGACTTTCCTTCCACTCACTACTTTGGTTGTGGTCTATTCTGTACTATATATAGTTCTGCACACTGTAATGCAGTGATATGGGCCAATTAGAAACACTCTGGCAAAAGCAGTTATAACTGCAAGATGCTTAGAAATAGTCTAGAGAAGAATAAACTGGTAGGGGCACAAGATAATCACAGAATCAGGAATGGTTGAGACTTTAAGGGACCTCTGGAGGTTATCTGCTCCAACCCCCACTAATCAAACAAGGCTAGCTAGACCTGGTTGCCCAAGACCGTGTCCAGACAGTTTTTTGGTATCTCCAAGGTTGGAGACTCCATACGCTCTCTGGGCAACCTGTGCTGGTGCTTCATTAACCGCACAATAAAAAAGCATGTGCTGATGTTCAGAGGGAACCTCCTGTGTTTCAGTCTCTGTCCTTTGCCTCTTATCCTGTCACTGGGCATTATTGAAAACAGCCTGTCTCTGTCTTCTTGGCACTCTCCCTTCAGGTATTTATACACATTGGTAAGATCCTGCCTGTGATATCTCTTCTCCAGACTAACCAGTTCCAGCTTTCTCAGCCTTTCCTCATGTGGCAGAGGCTCCAGTCCTTTCATCATCTCCCTCTGTTGGATTCTTTCCAGTTTGTCTATGTGTGTCTTGAACTGGGGAGCCCAGAGCTAGACACAGTACTTCAAGTGTGGTCTCATCAGTGCTAAGTGGAGGGGAAAGATCACCTCCCTCAACCTGCTAGCAACACTTACCCTAATGCAGACCAGGATGCCATCAGCCTTCTTTGCCACACTGGCACGTTGCTAACTCATGTTCAACTTGATGTCCACCCCTGGGTTTTTTTATGCCAAGCTGCTTCACAGCTGGCCAGACCTCAGCCTGTGCTGGTACATGAGGTTATTCCTTCTCAGGTGCAGGACTTAGTGCTTGCCTTTGTCGAACTTCATGTGGTTCCTGTTGGACCATTTCTGTAGCCTGTTGAGGTCCCTCTGGATAGCAGCACAACCCTCTGGCATGTCAGCCACTCTGAGTTTGGTGTCATCAGCAAACTTGCTGAGGGAAAGTTTTTGTTCTTTTATAGCTCTTAGTAGTGTTATATTTTAGTCCTCTTCATAGTGTAATATACTTCTCTATAAACAATAAAGTGAGTCAACATGTAAGTCTTGAATTAGGCCAAGTTGTTCAAATGTGAGATACTAGTTCTAGAGTTATGGGATATCATATGAAAAGACTCTAGACATTCCTGCCTAAGAGCTATCGGTGAAAGTCTTTAGATGAACTCATCATGCAAGACATTAAGGAGAGAGAAGAAAACTGTCAACAAATTGCTATGGGAATCATCATGACTGCTGCATTACACAGGCCAGTACTTTTAAAATTAACAATAACACACAACGGGTACAAATCTCTCATCAATTAAAAGTTCAATTTTGTGTACGGTCCATCAGACTGACTTACCAATGTAACCTATGGCTTGTTGTCTCCCTCAAGTGGGTAATACAAGAACAGGGATTTATTTCTTCTAGACAAAGTGATTTTTTTGGTTTCATTCCATCCTGCTTTGAGTCATTCTTCTGTTTGAAGGGACAAGTTTTGCTAAATGCAGACAGCTTGACCAGGAATATGAGTATATATGGTTGTCATTAAAAGCTGCAACCCCCTGTGAAGAGCCAAAACTTAGGAGGATTTACTGTGACCAGACTAACGACAATTCTTTCTTTGCCCATGAGCTGGATCAGAAGTCTTTATGTCATGGTAGTAGAACACAATGCTCCTGAAAGACCACCCAGCGTTGTTCACAACTGCAAGAGAATTAAAAAATAAATAA
This sequence comes from Mesitornis unicolor, assembly GCF_000695765.1. Taxonomy (NCBI): domain Eukaryota; kingdom Metazoa; phylum Chordata; class Aves; order Mesitornithiformes; family Mesitornithidae; genus Mesitornis; species Mesitornis unicolor. The sequence goes on along the minus strand of NW_010179811.1, from coordinate 2,571 downwards.
ATAAATAAAAGAATGACTGCTAGGAAGAACAAAATATTCAGTTGTTTGCAATCTGAAACCCCAAAAGTTCGAAGCCCCAAAAGTTTGTTTCAGTGTTTTCTGTGGCAGGGCACAAGCTGTGAACCACTCATCTTGAACAAGTGTCAGTACTCAGATTTGGGTAATTTATTTGGACGGAGTATGTTTAGGGCTGTTAAGCCTCAACACTCAGAATCCTTAAGAGATTATTTTGGTCAGGTTTGGATCTTTGTAGATCTGATATTTTAAAAAAATTCTGTGGAAGCTCTTCTGAAAGATCCTAAATTCTGTCAGTGTTTACATTATCATAGCTGATCAAAATTGAAAGATAAAACAGGAAACAAAAAAGTATTAAATATTCAGATGTATTCAGAGTACTAGCCATAGATTTCTGTGGGGAAAGGATTTATCCATCATCCTTAGGTAATTTCATTTTGGAAAGCTAATGCAATTAGGCTACAAGTTTATATTACTTTTATCTTTGAGATGTAAATGCACCTAATGGGGTGAGAATGTGATAAACTCAGATTATTTCATTCTATATATTTAGAAATAATGCTGGGGAAAAAAACAATACAAAACAAAACCAAACCGAAAACTATTCTCGCAAAGATCTTTGCAAATCTTTTTAATGGGGTGAAACTCTTACTGGCACTTATAAAACTTGTTTTAAATAGCTGGTGAAAAGATGACACATGTATGTTTATTGAAATTTTAAATTTCAATAAAATAGAACAAGCAAACCAAATTTTTTTTTCTTGTAAGAGTCCAGGATCTTGTGTGACAAATTCTCTCTGATGCACCTTATTTTGAATACTGACAAACTGGGCCTGTGCTTTCCCATATATTTCTTTCTGGTGGTCAATTCTGACAAAGCTCAAAGTTTCCACAGTGTAACTGGGAAGAAACATAACAGGGAACTTTGTCAGTATTGAAATTATGGGGTTTTGCAAGAAAAGAGAATCCCGGGGTGTCTTCCCCTCTCATCATTGACTTGCACTGTGATCTTAGGCTTGTTCCAACTTTCCTGCTCCAACTTTCTTCATTTAAGTAATAAAAAAACCCCTAAATATCCCAAGAGATATGTGTTGATAACAGCCCTGGTGACACTGGGAACTTCTTTCCTGTCTGAGGGGGAACCTTGTTCTGCATAAACTGTTGTTGGCTGAGGAAAGCATTGAGGGTTCCACTTCTGGACAGAAATGTAACCCAGGCAACCAGGGAGAAGACTGTGCATCAATGTAGTGGAGGTGAAATGATTACACAGCCTATCTGCAATATTAGAACCATTCTGGGGATTGAAATGCCACATCCCTTTTCTTCCCCTGCCTGCCTTTCTCTCATCTTAGAAAGACACCTCTGAGTCATATATTGTTATGTTTGCCGTGTTCTGTGGTTGTGCTCTGGTCAGAAAACTCTAGAGACTAACAGTGCAAATGTGGCTCGTGGTAAATGAAGGGAGACGGAATCACCGCGTCACTGCCTGCACAGCTGTTTGCTCACCCGACGTCACCCTCTGCCCACCCTTCGGCTGCCCGCAGCGTGATCTCGCCTCGCCTTCCCGGAGATGATGGAGATCACTTGGTCACTCCCGTGGCGATCCCCGCTATTCCTTTCCCTCCTGCTCAGCTTCCCACGCCGTTGAACCTCTCAGTTGCCCCACAAGGAATCACTCCTGGCGTGGCGTCTCTTCCCCAGCTCCCTTCACCTCCTGAGGTGGCAACGAGGCGCTTTGCTATAGCGGTGCGTTTGTTTTGTGCGGGAGTTATCTCCATTACAGCTTCAGGCAAATGAACTGACTAATGAATTTTCTGTCGACCAGGGAAGCGCGCTGCGAGTAATTAAGGGGCCGATTAAGCTGCAAGTCACAGCGGCCAGAGCCCAAACGTGGCGAGCTCGTCGCGGTCTGTGCCGCCTGTGCTCGGGTCTACAATGGGATCATTGACTATTTATTTACTTCGCACAACAACTCTGCTGTTTACTTTATTACAGGAGCTTTTCAGTCACCAGCCCCCACCCGTCCAAGCCTCATCTCTTCGACGCTTTTCGAGCTCTCCCCCTCCCCACGGCTCCCTAGTTGATCACTTGGGGAGATGAAGCAGGGCAACGCCTGAGCATCCTTTGTAGGGTGCAGGCAGCGCTTCCCCGCGGATCCGGCAACGGGAATTTTTAGCGCGGGAAAGGCGAAAGGACGGGAATTTTCCTGTCAAACTGCACAGCACGTCTGCCCGGAGATCAGACCTCGGGAAGGCTGCGGGGGATGGGGGAGGGGGGATGAGGAGAAGGGGAGGAGGCGCAGGGGAAATCCTGCAGCGCTTCAAGGCATGTCCAAGCCGTGAATCAAAATCGGGAACAGGGGAGAATAGGCAGACGCCCGTGGCGCTGCGGGGGCTAATGAGGCTGGGCGAGAGAGGAAAGCATTAGCAACCCTGCAAGGAGGGAGACTGCATTTCACACCCCAGATCATTAGGCCTTGGCCCTGTGATCAGAGCCCCCCCCCACCCTCGCAATGATGCCGCTTTAGGAGCGAGTCGGGCTGGGATAGGGGGCAGA
>NW_010179810.1:0-3599 GCF_000695765.1 Mesitornis unicolor | reverse complement strand
GGGGGGCTTAGGAGCTCCTAGGGGAGTTTTGGGGGGGTTAGGGGGTCCTAAGGGGTTTTTTTTGGGGGGTTAGGGGGTATTAAAGGGGTTTTAGGGGTCATTTTGTGGGTCAACGAGAGGATTTGGGGGTCAGCGAGGGGGTTCAGGGCCACCCAAGGAGCACGAGCACCGACTGCACCCAAAGGGGGGGAATTTTGGGGACCAAGAAGGGACAAGGGGGGTCCCCAAATACAACTGAGGGGATCACCCGACCTCCCAGTGACCCAGAGGAAGAGGAAGCCCTCGTCCTGCAGCACGGGGATGTTGAGGCGGATGTTGAGGCGCCGCATTTCGTCGTCCGTCAGGGTCCCGTAGGGCAGTTCCATGTGGATGTCCCAGGGCGGGTCGGCCATGACCACGGCGAACTTGCCCAGGATGCTGACGTCCAGGTAGCGGATGTCGCAGCAGATCCACTGCGGGGGGGAGAATTGGAGAGAATTTGGAAAAATTGGGGAAAAATTGGGGAAATTTGGGAAAAAAATTGGGGGAAAATAGGAAATTTGGGAGTGAATTTGGGGAAAATAGGAAATTTGGGGGAAAAACGGGAAATTTGGAAAAAAATTGGGGGAAAATCAGAAATTTGGGGGAAAAATTGGGGGAAAATTGGAAATTTGGGGGAAAAAATGGGGGAAAATTGGAAATTTAAGGAAAAAATTGAGGGAAAATAGGAAATTTGGGGTAAAATTAGGGAAAATTGGGAAAAATTGGGAAATCTGGGGAAAAAATTAGGAAAAAAAGGAATTTGGGGGAAAAATTGGGGAAAAATAAAAAATTTGGGGGAAATGGGGAAAAAATTGGAAATTTGGGGAAAATATGGGAAAACATGGGATTGGGGAAAAAACTGGGAAAAGAATAGGAAATTTGGTAGAAAAGAGTGGGAAAAATTGAAAATTTGGGGAAAAAATTGGGAAAAAATTGGAAATTTGGGGAAAAAATTCAGGAAAAATAGGAAATTTGGAGGAAAATTGGGGAAAAATTGGAAATTGGGGGGAAAATGGGGACAAAATAGGAAACTTGAAGAAAAAATAGGCAAAAAATTGGACATTTGGGGGAAATGGGGAAAAATTGTGGAAAAACAAATTTGGGGAAATGGGGCAAAAATAGGAAATTTGGAAAAAAATGGGGAAAATTGGAAATATGGGGGGAAATTGGGGAAAAATTGGAAATTTGGGGGGAAAATTGGGGAAAACCAGGAAATTTGGGGGAAAAATAAGGGGGAAAATTGGAAATTTGGGAAAAAAATTAAGCAAATTGAAAATTTGGGGGAAAAAATGGGACAAAATAGGAAATTTGGGGAAAAAATAGGGAAAAAATAGGAAAATTGGGGAAAAAATTCAGGAAAAATAGAAAATTTGGGGGAAAATTGGGGAAAAACTGGAAATATGGGGGAAAAATGGGAACAAAATAGGAAACTTGAGAAAAAATAGGGAAAAAATTGGAAATTTGGGGGGAAAATGGGGAAAAACAGGAAATTTGGGGGGAAAATAAGGGGAAATAGGGAATTTGGGGGAAAAATCAAGGAAAAATAGGAAATTTGGGTGAAAATTTGGGGAAAAAATTGGAAATTTAGAGGGGAAAAATAGGAAAAATTAGAAATTTGGGGGAAAATGGGGGAAAAATTGGAAATTTAGGGGAAAAACAGGGAAAATATGGAATTTGGGAAAAAATAGGGAAAAAATTGGGAAATTTGGGGGAAAATTGGGAAAAATTAAAAATTTGGGGGGAAAATTGAGGAAAAAACTGGAAGTTTGGGGAAAAATTGGGAAAAATTGGGGAAATTTGGGAATAAATTGGGGGAAAATAGGAAATTTGGGGGAAAAACTGGGGGAAAATTGGAAATGTGGGGAAAAATCGGGGAAATTTTGATTTTAAATGGAAACTTGGGAAAAATTTTGGAAATAGTGGGAATTTGAAAGGGGTTTTTGAAATTAATGAGAATTTGAAAGATTTTGGAAGTTAATGGAAAGGAATTTTGGAAATTAGTGGAAATTTGAAAAGAATTTTGGAAATGAGTGGAAGTTTGAAAGGAATATCCAGAAATCTTTCAAAATAAACCAAAAAGTCAAAAAAGAAATGGAAGAAATGCCCAGAATTTCCAGAAAATTTTCCAAAAATGCCCAAAATTTCCAGAAAGTTTTCAAGAACTGTCAAAACCATCCAGAAATCTTTCAAAATAAGCCAAAAAATCCCCCAAAAGCCAAAGAAATCCCCAAAACTTCCAGAAAATCCAGAAATCTTTCAAAATAAGCCAAAAAATTTTTCAAGAAATGTCAAAAACATCCAGAAATGTTTCAGAAAGTGCCAAGAACATCCAGAAATCTTTCAAAATAAGCCAAAAAATCCCCCAAAAGCCAAAGAAATCCCCAAAATTTCCACAAAATTTACCAAAAATGCCCAAAATTCCCAAAAATTTTTCAAGAAATGTCAAAAACATCCAGAAATGTTTCAGAAAGTGCCAAGAACATCCAGAAATCTTTCAAAATAAGCCAAAAAATCCCCAAGAATCTGAAGAAATCCCCAAAATTTCCAGAAAATTTTCCAAAAATGTCAAAAATTCTCAGAAAATTTTCCACAAATGTCCAAAATTCCCAGGAATTTTTCAAGAAATGCCAAGAACATCCAGAAATCTTTCAAAATAAGCCAAAAAAATAAAAAAAAACCTGAAGAAACCCCAAAACTTCCAGAAAATGTTCCAAAAATGCCCAAAATTTCCAGAAAGTTCTAAAAGTGTCAAAAATTTTCAGACATTTTTCAAAAACTGTCAAAAATTTCCAGAAATTTCTCAAAAAGTGTCAAAAATACCCAGAAATCTTTCAAAATAAGCCAAAAAATCCCCCAAAATCTGAAGAAATCCCCAAAATTTCCACAAAATTTACCAAAAATGCCCAAAATTCCCAAAAATTTTTCAAGAAATGTCAAAAACATCCAGAAATGTTTCAGAAAGTGCCAAGAACATCCAGAAATCTTTCAAAATAAGCCAAAAAATCCCCAAGAATCTGAAGAAATCCCCAAAATTTCCAGAAAATTTTCCAAAAATGTCAAAAATTCTCAGAAAATTTTCCACAAATGTCCAAAATTCCCAGGAATTTTTCAAGAAATGCCAAGAACATCCAGAAATCTTTCAAAATAAGCCAAAAAATCCCCCAAAATCTGAAGAAATCCCCAAAATTTTTACAAAATTTTCCAAAAATGCCCAAAATTCCCAGAAAATTTTCAACAAATGTTAAAACCATCCAGAAATCTTTCAAAATAAGCCAAAAAAATCCCCAAAAATCTGAAGAAATCCCCAAAATTTCCACAAAATTTTCCAAAAATGTCCAAAATTCCCAGAAATTTTTACAAAAACTCAAAACTTTCCCCATTTTTTCCCCAAAAAACCCCAAATTTTCCCCGATTTTCTCCAATTTTCCCCAAAAATTACTAATTTTGGACAGAAATTCGACACCACTCCCAAAACGAGGCCATCGCCCGCCTCCCCCAAGTCCCTGACCCCTCAATGTCCCGGGTACCTGTGGCGGGAAGAGGCGGTCGGCGCCGGCGTCGGGGGGTGGGGCCCGGGT
>NW_010179809.1:0-839 GCF_000695765.1 Mesitornis unicolor | reverse complement strand
ACTCCCTCCATCATCTTTGTAGCCCTATGCTATTTGTGGTAAAAAGCACTAGAAATGGCTCTAAAGAAGCACTGTATTTTCCAGATTATTATGATTTATGTGTAATAGCTGTGTTCCTTTGATGGGTAGTGTTCCCTGAAGAAACTGAAAACAGCTGATATGGTTTTGTTTTGCAAAGTATTGAAAAGCATATGGATAGGTTAAAAGTCAAATACCAGTTCTGTATTACCCAAGTTTATATCCTGTTTCTAACTGAATACTTCTCTATTGGTTTGGTAATGCACTCCAAAGGTTTTTATTAGCAAACTCGGATTATATGGATTATATTGAATTCACTAATGCGTTATTTTAAGCCCAGTTCTCTTTGTCAAACTCATCACCCTTGCCAACAGTTCCCCATCACAGCCATACACTGTTAAACTGTTCCAGTTTCCCAAGCATATCATAATGTGAAATATTGTATGCAAACAGTGTTAATGATATTTGAAGAATTCTGAGCATTACTGTGTTCATTTTTTTAAGCTCGAGTGTTTAAAGTGTGGTGATGGCTCAAGACAGCTGGAAAACTAGAACAGAGAAATCATTTTGAAAACATTTCCTTGAACTTAATTTCAGTTGGTCTTTAAAAAAATAGATCTTATTGTTATTAATGTGTTTGAGCTGGTGCTAGAGGAGTAACCATCCATGGGGTCAGTTGTGCTAGATGCACATAAGCGGTTAGGAGCAGTTTCCCAGCCTCACCCTGCCTGTTTAACTGCGGGGGGACATGGTGAGAGGAAGGGACGGAGCATGCAAAAGCGACTTGCCGTGTCACATTACACGGTACAGAGCGAAAACCT
>NW_010179808.1:2629-3135 GCF_000695765.1 Mesitornis unicolor | reverse complement strand
AATGGGGACATCATTGGGGTCAATGGGGACAGTGGGGACATCACTGGGGACATCACTGGGGACAATGGGGACACCAGTGGGGTCATTGGGGACATCATTGGGGACATCATTGGGGTCAACGGGGGCAATGGGACAAGGGGAACACCAGGGGGGGCAATGGGGTCAGTGGGGACAATGGGGGCACCAGTGGGGTCAATAGGGACAGGGTTGGGGACAATAGGGACACCATTGGGGACATCATTGGGGTCAATGGGGATGGGGTTGGGGTCAATGGGGACACGACTGGGGACAATGGGGACAAGGGGGACACCATTGGGGACAATGGGGTCAATGAGGACACCACTGGGGTCAATGCAGATGGGGTTGGGGTCAATGGGTACAATGGGGGCACCAGTGGGGACATCATTGGGATCAATAGGGACAAGGATGGGGACAATGGGGACACCAGTGGGGACAGTGGGACAATGGGGGCATCATTGGGGTCAATGGCGACAATGGGGAAAGCG
>NW_010179808.1:0-2598 GCF_000695765.1 Mesitornis unicolor | reverse complement strand
TCAATGGGGACACCAGTGGGGTTGGTGGGGACAATGGGCACGAGGTTGGGGTCAACGGGGTCAATGGGGACAATGGGGTCAATGGGAACAATGGGGATGAGGTTGGGGACACTGGGGACAGGTTTGGGGTCAATGGGGATGGGGTTGGGGACAATGGAGACACCATTGGGGACACCAGTGGGGTCAATGGGGTCAGTGGGGGCATCATTGGGGTCGATGGGGACAACGGGGACACCAGTGGGGTCAGTGGGGACAATGGGGACATCATTGGGCTCAGTGGGGACGAGGTTGGGGTCAACGGCGTCAATGGGGACATCATTGGGGACAATGGGGACAGGTTTGGGGACAATGGGGACACCAGTGGGGTCAATGGGGACAGTGGGGACACCAGTGGGGTCAGTGGGGACATCATTGGGGACATCATTGAGGTCAATGGGGATGAGGTTGGGGACAATGGGGACGGGGGCCGTGTTTGGGACACGGGGCTGTATTTGGGGTCAGGGGCCGTACCTGCAGCCACCCCCCGCCCGGGGGGCTCATGGCGCCGTCGTCCCCGATGACGCTGAGCGGGGCCAGGCCGTGGGCCCGGGCCAGGGCCAGGTCGGGGGGGCTGTGCCCCGGGGTCACCTTCACCGCCCCTGGGGACACCCCCGGCACCCGCTGACCCAGTGTCCCCACTGGTCCCAGTGACCCCACACTGGTCCCAGTTCCTCACCCCATACTGGTCCCAGTTCTTCCTTACTGGTCCCAACACCCTTATAGGTCCCACTGACCCCATACTGGTCCCAGTCCCCTCACTGGTCCCAGTGACCCCATACTGGTCCCAGTGCCCTTACTGGTCCCAGTCCCACCCCCATACTGGTCCCAGTCCCCTTACTGGTCCCAATACCCTTATAGGTCCCACTGACCCCACAGTGGTCCCAGTGACCCCTTACTGATCCCAGTGCCCCTTACTGGTCCCACTGACCCCATACTGATCCCAGTGCCCCTTACTGGTCCCACTGACCCCATACTGATCCCAGTGCCCCTTACTGGTCCCACTGACCCCATACTGATCCCAGTGCCCCTTACTGGTCCCACTGACCCCATACTGATCCCAGTGCCCCTTACTGGTCCCACTGACCCCATACTGATCCCACAGACCCCTTACTGGTCCCAATACCTTCATACTGGTCCCAGTGCCCCATACTGGTCCCAATGACCCCATACTGGTCCCAGTGCACCCTTACTGGTCCCACTGACCCCACACTGGTCCCAGCACACCCTTACTGGTCCCAGTGATCCCATACTAGTCTCAATACCTTCATACTGGTCCCAGTGCCCTTACTGGTTCCAAAATCTTCATACTGGTCCCAGTCCCCTTACTGGTCCCAATACCCTTATAGGTCCCACTGACCCCATATTGGTCCCAGTCCCCTCACTGGTCCCACTGACCCCATACTGGTCCCCATGACCCCATACCGGTGCCAGTTCCAGCCCCATACTGGTCCCAGTACACCCTTACTGGTCCCAGTGCCCCCCCATACTGGTCCCAGTGACCCCATGCTAGTCCCACTCCCAGCCCCATACTGGTCCCAGTTCCCTTATTGGTCCCAGTACCCCCATACTGGTTCCAGTGTCCTCATTACCAGTCCCAGTTCCTCACCCCACACTGGTCCCAGTTCCTCCTTACTGGTCCCAACACCCTTATAGGTCCCACTGACCCCACACTGGTCCCAGTCCCCTCACTGGTCCCAGTGACCCCATACTGGTCCCAGTGCCCTTACTGGTCCCAGTCCCACCCCCATACTGGTCCCAGTCCCCTTACTGGTCCCAATACCCTTATAGGTCCCACTGACCCCACAGTGGTCCCAGTGACCCCTTACTGATCCCAGTGCCCCTTACTGGTCCCACTGACCCCATACTGATCCCAGTGCCCCTTACTGGTCCCACTGACCCCATACTGATCCCACAGACCCCTTACTGGTCCCAATACCTTCATACTGGTCCCAGTGCCCCATACTGGTCCCAATGACCCCATACTGGTCCCAGTGCACCCTTACTGGTCCCACTGACCCCACACTGGTCCCAGTCCCCTTAGTGGTCCCACTGACCCCATACTGGTCCCAGAAACCCCTTACTGGTCCCAATACCTTCATACTGGTACCAGTGCCCCCATACTGGTCCCAGTTCCATTACTGGTCCCAGTACAACCTTACAGGTCCCACTGACTCCATACTGGTCTCAGTGTCCCCGTACTGGTCCCAGTCCCAGCCCCATACTGGTCCCAGTGCCCTTATTAGTCCCAGTCCTCATACTGGTCCCAGTCCCATTACTGGTCCCAGTGATCCCATACTGGTCCCAGTTTCAGCCCCATACTGGTCCCTCCCCGCCCTGCCCCCATACTGGTCCCAGTGACCCCATGGTGGTCTCAGTCCCACCCCCATACTGGTCCCAGTGCCCCCATACTGGTCCCAGTGCCATTACTGGTCCCAGTCCCACTCCCATACTGGTCCCAGTCCTGCCCCCATACTGGTCCCAGTGACCCCATGGTGGTCTCAGTCCCACCCCCATACTGGTCCCAGTGCCCCCATACTGGTCCCAGTGCCATTACTGGTC
>NW_010179807.1:21019-48594 GCF_000695765.1 Mesitornis unicolor | reverse complement strand
GCTCCCCGCAAGCCCAGGGCCCGCCGCGGCCCGCCGGCTATTGCCAGGGGAGAGCTGTTAGCAGCCTCCGGGCGCTGCGAGGCGGCGGCCCCGCGTTTCTCTGAGCTGGGCTGATCCAGCCTTGGAGCTGCCCGTCCTGCCTGGGCCGTGGGGCCGGCTGCGTCGCCGTCCCGGGGGACTGCGCCGGGCTCTGTGGGGTGTCCTAGCACCTCCGAGGACGGGTGCTTAGTCGGAAGCACCCTCTGATTTTGTACCCGTTTCGGACCAAGGTTGGCCTGTGGGTTGCTCTCCGTGACTTAAAAAAATCAAACACAATTACAAAATGACTCTGTTTTGCTGGTCAAACCCAGGAACGGCTGTTGTACTGTTTTTGCTGGAGGGTATGACCAGGATAGAGTCTGCCCCTCACCGAGAAGCAGGTGGGTAACCAGGATCACCTGTTTGCAGTGAAAATAGAGGACCAGGTAGCCAGGCCAGTTTCCCTAGCCACATCCTGCTTCCAACAAATGCAGGCAGATTTTATGGCTCCTCTGAATAACTGCATTTAGGGAGAATTCTTCCTGGTAGCTCTGTGCCTTGGCTTGTCGGCCAGAAGAGGTTGAATTAAGTTTGGTTTGGTTTGGAGGAAGGTACAGAGCCCGACAGAGGCATTGTCCTCCCCATGGCTGGTGCTACTTCTTGTTACACTGTTTTGCCAGCAATTTTTTTCATCCTAGATGAAAAGCTGAGAGCAGTTTAACATTCCTGTGAGGGAGGCTCTCCCCAGGGCTACCAGACTGTAGCTGGCTTCTCACATTGTCTTTGTCTGGGGTGGGGAAGGGAGGACTGTGCTGGCATTTTGCTCAGTACCTCGGTGACAGTGTAAGGTGTTAGAATAATTTTTTATTTCTCTTGCATTTGAAGTTTTTTTTTTTTTCTTTTATTCTGTCTCTTTTCCATGCTCTCCAACAGAACGTGGTTTGAGTTAGTTTGTAAGAAGGAGCATCTTGAGAAGGGATAACAAATCCCCTTGAGAGTGGATGTAGAATCCCAGAATTCATCCAGAGCAAAATTATTTGCACAGCAGCAGCTCTTAGCAGCTGCTTCTTCCTCCCTGCTTGTGACAGCCAAGGGCACTCAGCACTCTGGGTCAAGGTTGTAGGTTGCTTGCTTCAGAGGATAAACTGGAAGACCTGGCAGAGCCACATAGATTTGGACTGTCGTTCTGCTAGCCAGTGCACTGGATTTCAGTGTAATTTTTCCAGCATATCCCCACTGTCTCTTTGGTGCTTTTTGAGTTTGGTGTTTGTCAGGCTGATGAGACAGTTTTTTCCTATCAGTTAGATAGGAAGAGATAGAGGCTCTTTGGAGTGATGCTGAAATTGCAGCAGATTACAGGAATGCAGATTTTGAAGCCAGATTTTTGGTCGAATAGTTCACACGCCTTCTGTATCCACAGCAGGTTTGCTTAGCGGAAACAGATGTCTTGTCCTCAGCTAGGAGGATATAAGCTACAGGGAGACCTAAGTATACTGGCCCTGGTGTGTTTTGTAACCAAGAGAATTTTATGGTCGTCCTTGTGGTGCAAAAAGCTCCATTCAGCCTCACTGTTACTGGATCCACAGCTGAAAACCTCATGTGAGACTTGCATGTTTAATTTGTCAACAAGGCATGCAAAATGGGGGTCACTAAATGCTGCCCTGCTGTAGGGGCACAAGAGGCCAATGCCTCCCACTCAACAGATCTGTTTCAGCTCTAAAAAACCGTAATGTGCCGCAATGTGAAGATGAGAGACTCCTGTAGTGAACTGCATGGTGGGTAAGAAAATCTTGCAGATTTCAATGTATTTGTGTCTGAGCTTTGAGGCATTTTTTTAATCAATCATGATGTTCTTTTGGGGTTGGTTTCATAGGATTGTGGCAATTGACTGCTGGCAACCAGGTGAAGTTTCTTAAACCAGGAAACAATTGGGTTTTTTTCCATAGAGCCATGGAGGAAGAAGTATTAGCATTGCTGAGGGACTGTGGGAAGGACTGCAAGATCCGAATCAGCTTTGATGGAATCACTTCTGTAATTAAAGATAATGAACCATGTACTGTCATAAGATTCTGGCTTTTTGGGCCATGAGGGTATTTTTTTCCCCTGGCAGTGCAGTTTATTAAATATTCATATTCATTTACTCCCTTCTTTGTAGCTGCAAAAGAACATGTCGTATCTGTATTTCTTGATTGGTAAATGTGAGAATGCTACTTGCTTGCCATTTTACCTATGGAGAACAAAGCTTTTCAGTTTGGACTTGCCATTTTAGCAGCATGTTTTTGGCTGTTTGAATTACAGAGGCCTTGTAGCCTCTGCCAGAAATAATGAGGATTGCTGAGGCCTTGTTAGCTGGGTGGATAGAAGGACTGGCAATGGTACCGAGTGCGCTTGTTCAGTGGAAAACCTACTGGTTTGTCTGTTTTAATTTGATTAATATGAAATATAAAGAATTCACATGCTTTATGTTCTGATTGCGATGAAGACTCTTAATTTTGTTACTGAATCTCGGTATCTTGAGTATGAGTTTGTTGCATATAGTTAATTCAGATTAATTCAGGCTTTTTGTCTTTGCCTGAACACTAGTTTCTGTGGTTTTTCAGAAGCTTTACTTTAGGAATGAGTGAAAACCTCCATGCTTCATCAGCCTGCCCTGGACCTGCTGACAGACTCATTGTGTCTGAACTCAGACGTGGCTTTGCAACCAAGGGGTCTTCTGGTTTTGGCAGAGCATCTGAACCTCCCACTGTTGTTCAGTGCAGAGTCCCCACATCCTTTGAACTCAGTCCATGTGCCCTGTTACAGTTTACCCTCTTCTTAATTGGCTTAAATAAGGCCATGAATAAATGTCCTCTAAGTAGCCAGCTGTGACTGGCATAGAAGCTTCGGCTCCCAGCAGCTCATCTCGCTCTCATCTGCTGGATGAGCCTATTTCTGTGAATGAGCTAGGTCAGTGAAGGTCTCTGCTCTCTGACAGCAGAGACAGGTGCAGATAGCAGATGTGATCGGCAATCTCACCTCTGCCATGCACTCCTGGTGTTATCCCTGCTCCTCTGAATGTGCTGCTGGAGGTATAGGTGAGTTTGCCAGGGCAGTTTCCTTGGGATGAAATGGTTTGGGGTGAAAGACCGACTGGGTTTAGGTGAAACCAGGAGTGTGTTTTTTGCTCCAGTAGCTCTGCTGGCAGGGGCAGAAAAGGGGTAGTAAAGCTGTGGAGATGCCTATCTGCAAAGATGCCTCTCTTGTCCACCAACACTGCTGTATCCTTTTGAAGCTGTTCCCATCAGCAGGCTTAGCATGGCCTAGAGCTGGCTTCTGAGGTCGAGCTGTGCCCTCAGTTACAGTGTTTGACCCTGTGCAGATAACATCTGGTCCTTGGGAAACACCTTCAGATATGCCAGAGTCTTCTGATGGAAACTCATCAGAAGTTCACAGGAAATTCTTTCCCTGTGTTCTCCTTTCGCGGTGTTTCCATTCCTGTCGTACTAATGGCTTTCTTGGTGGGTGTTGCACTTAGAAGGAGATGCTTGCAAGCTTTCAGCAATTAAATATGTCAGAATTTGAGATGCTGCATTTGGGCTCCATCAGTCCTTCCCAGGTGGAGTGCCAATATTTGTGCCTTGTGACATGCGTATGCTCGTGTTTCCTTAAAAAGCCCTCTGGGCAGATTCAAATAGTTAGTGAAGTGCCTCTTATTTGTAATAAAAATAAATTCCAGAGCAAACATTGGGATTTAGGTTTAGTTGGATTCATAGAGGATTTCTGAGCTCTGCTGTCATTACTCACACATTCAATGTTAATTCCTGCCTTTGCCAAGTTATGCAGAAAGGCATTTCCCTTGTAGGAAAGACAGCTTTAATGAACAAGCAATTTCGTGTGGTCTTTGGAAGCTCAGCGTCCACTGAAGCAAGCTGTCTGTCTGGTTGTTTTTATGCTTTTCATGGAGAAGAGTAGTCTTGTGCTTTGAGCAGTTTCTTAAAGCAGTCAGGTTTTGAAGAGGCAGGAAAGTATTAACTAAAGCAGCAGACGTGAGGTCCATCTGGCTCATGCATCTGGAACAATACACTAAGTCAAGAGAGAAAATGTATTTTGCACTTGGTCTTTGTCTTGTGGGAGAATGGAAAAAATACCATTATTTGGTATATAGTCTCTCATCCTAATTACTGTTCCAAGTGTTTGAGGTTACTCATGTAAGGAATAACAGTGTTTCATATTTCCAGTTGAATATTGGCCAGCAAATTCCAGTGTAGCTGGTGTCAACCGTCCTTCAGCTACCCTCCTCAGCTTTTTTCTTTGTATGTTGCCAGCTGTCATCTTTTGGTTATGCTTCCTGGACTCGCTGCATGTTCCTGTTTCAGCCTGGAGCAGAGCTGTCCTGGACCCCTCTAAACCAGCTTTTCCTTAGCTGTGGGGTTTATGATCTACCAAAAACAAACAAGCCAAGTGAGGGGCAAAAAATACCCACACCTGTGCTGGACTTGTTTGCATGTGTGACTTGGCAGGTGTGGGACACTGCCATAAGGTGCTTTGCCTTGGCAGACGGGGCTGTTTCCTACCTGGGCAAACAGGGTTGCTGCTTTCTGTCTGGAAACCTCTTGCAGAGGCAGAAAAGACCCAGTGTAGTGGGTTTGTATGTTGTCTTGGGCATCGTGAACTGGTGGCCCACAGCCTGGTGCACCGTAGCAGGGATCACTTATTTGTTCCGTGGATCTGTTTTTTCTGTTTAGTTTTGCTTGTGCTCATTTTTTTCCCAGAAGAATGGCAATGAGGCTTACTGTCTCCATCACCAGTGATACCAAGAAAAGCCCTGCACAGTGCTGTGCAACAAGTTGGGACTGAGCTCAGCAAATTCCCTTTACCCCCATGGACTTCAGCTGCCCTGGTTTTTTGGACTCTGAGGCAGTGCAGTGTCTTGCACGTGGATTTTCCTGCATAGTGGCAGCCAGAGCTCAGTTTAGAAGGACGAATTGCTGTAAAATATTTTGAGTAGGAAAGTGAAATCAGAAAAAGTTATCACAGGAGACTTTATAGCTGAGTGATTAAGTACAGAGCCAGGGAATGCAATGGGTGATCAGGGCTATGCAGTGTTGCCTGGAAAGTTGTCCCTCCAGAGGCTGTGGCCAGACCAGGCCACACAGGCCACAGGTGGATGTCGGCTGCAGCTTTTGGTGCCTGTGCACTGGTTGTCAGGCCCTCGGGGTAGCTGGTTAGGTTTTGTTGCTGGGACCCTGACCTGCTCCAGCCAGCTGGTCCTGGCCACCCCAGTTGCTCCAGTGCAGAGTCCTCATCCCCCTGCTAACCTGCTTGCACAGTTGTGCTCCCCCATGCAGCCTTACCTGCTCTGGGCTCTTCCCCCATGTGTTTTTGGTGCTGTGTGGGAAATAGCAAGTGCAGGGCTGTGTCCAGACATGGGGTATGCTACAGGTGGTCACACATTGTAATCCAGGCTCTAGGCATCCCTTGCATGTGTTTAATCTGTAACTCAAGGTCCAGACGTTAGTTTCAACACATTCAGTTTGTTGTGAAACTGTAAATGGCATTGTTGGTCCTCTTCTGGTCTGTTTCCATGTCTATGGTAGTTCTCTATTCCTCCTCAGCTAGCTACAAACATCCAGCTTTGTATCAGCCACACTGTAGCTCATCTTTGCTCCCTGGCTACAGTAATTAGGTTTGAGGTTTTTTTATTAGGCCTTCCAAGCACTGCTTTAAGCTATGGGGAGAGGAGAAGCTCCAGGTGTTTTAGGAATTCTTTGTGATGAATCAACATCAAATAAAGCAAAGAGAGATGGTGAAAGGGTTGTGAGCTGAGGTGCAGAGCCTGGAGTACAACCGGCCTGAGAAGCACTTAACGTATGCCTAAGGACAAATCCTAAGCATGTTGTAATATGGAGCTACATTTTCTTATTAATTTATATCGTCCTAATACAGTGGATATTCTGGCTGGTATACAGCTGAGTTGCATTTAGTCGGCACAGTGCAACGAGTGTGTGAAGCAAATAGTGTTGAGGCTTTGAGGGAAGCTTGATGCCCTTTTGAGGGTCGATGCTGCCCTTGAGCTCTCACCTGCAGTCCTGCAGTACAGCACAGACAGCCAAAGAGTTGCAGTTTTAGCTTGGAAACTTCTTAGAAGTCTTGACCCTGAAATAAGCTACTTCAATTTTCATGAAGTTAGTTTTAAAATCACTGAAAATGAGGGTGAAAAGCAAGTGTCATGGTTCTTTCTGTGCTGTGGGTTTAGAAGCTGCAGAGAAAATGCCTGGTGAGTAGATGGTAGTCTGACAACTAAAGCTGTAATTTGAATTTAGTCTAAAACACAGGTTTGAGGTTCTGGAGACTGAAGGCTCTTCCAAAGCAGGAATCTGCTTTGGGGTGGTAATAAGCATAAAAGATAACAAAGACAGCAATGACCTGGAGGTGAAGGTGTGCACTGCTATCCTCTTTTCTTCTGACTCTGGGTCCTGTCACTGGATTGGTTGAGTTCACTAAAGCAAGAGAAAACTGACTGCTTTTTGGTTAGCAAGCTGAATTAGCTGCATGCGGGATTTGGGGAGTTCCAGCATCCTTGTGTGGTTACTGCTGAGGATGCGCTGTGGTGGAAATGTGGCGGGGAGCCCCTCCTTACAGCAGCAGCAAATCCTTGGGTACCACATGATGTCCAGTTCTCTGTCCCGTGGTCTGTTGGGCCAGCTTTGGGTGCCGTGCTGCAGGGGTGACTTTGGGTATGTTGTGGAGACTTTGGCCTTTAATGCCAAAACCTCACTGCGAGGGAGAGTGGCTGGCAGGGAGCTCCCTTTGGTGGAGACGCTTTTTCAGACTGCTCTTGTTGAAACAAGGAGGACTTGATGAGTCCGGCACAGGGGGAGATGTCGGTGATTTAGGCCTCCCTGGCTCCCCATAACTCTTCCCTGGCAATGCCAGAGTCCCCCGTCAGCCACCCAGTGGTGCCTCCAAGGGCTGAGCGTTTGTGTACCTAAACTTTATTTGGTCTTAGAAGGATGAAATAACTCACTGTTGGTGCATGGGGAGGAAAATAACAGCTGTCAGTGCTTGGGGGAGGAAACTTTTTTTTTCTGTAACCCAACATGTTCAGTGCAAGGAGTGTGTTTGCTGCGGGGTGACACGGAAGCTTCATCTTGGGCTACTTTCTCTGTCTACCGTGCCATCTCTGGAGCATGAAGCAAAGACCACAGGTGGAAACGAGTGGACAGTGTGGCCATTCCCAAACAGCTCAGTGAGCCGGCCCAGAGTTCCTTGAAATGTGAAAATGGGCAACTTCCAGTGGTCGGTGTGCTCCTTCCTGCCTGGCCTCTGGACGGCTCAATGAGTGAGCAGCACTCAGGGCATGTTGATTTTGGGCTGCATCCCACACCGGAGGCTCTTTGGGGAAGAACACAGTTTCCTATTTGGGTGTCTCCTGACACCAGGTACAGCATGTTCTCTGCGTGCTGAAACGGGATGGTGCCAGCAGCTGGTTTCTGTGGTTTCATTGCTGCAGTCCTCACACCTGCCCGAAGTGGAGCTGGCCCCAGGAACAGCATGCTGCCTGCCCTTGGGTGGACAGGGAGGGCACACATTTAATTCACACTACCTTGCTCAAACTTCCATTATTTGCAGCAGTGGCCATTTCTTCAAGTGAATGTGTAGGGGTAGTTGGAGAACAGACAGATTTCTCATGAGGCTGCCTGCAGTGCTGCTTTCTTGCCCTCCATGTCCCAGCTGGATGTGGGTTAAACCCAGGGTTTCCATGAACTGCAGAGAGGATTTGAGGGGTTTTGCATGAATTAACAGTATTTCCCTGAAATTACCATTCTGGGGCTGTTACTTGCAGTAGGAACTTGTGCTGCTTTGCCTATAGGGCTATAAACCCTCCTGATGGTGTGACTGTTTCCCCTGGGAAAGGCAAATGACATCCATGAGCATAAACAGCCTCAATGGTGAAATGTGTTTGTAGTGGAGCTTGGGCTGCTCTCTTGGTCCTCGTGGAGGTGCAACCTGGGGCCGTGGACAAAGATCAATGTCAGTGCAGCTGGGTGCTACCAGGGGACATTCAGCCAGACCTTTTCTGGGTTGCAGCCCTGTCGTGGCAAAGCTTCCTGTGCTGCTCATGATGCAGAGGAGCATCAGACTTCATCTCTTTCAATTCCACACCTGCTAAGCTGTGAAAGAAGATGTCAAGAAGAGTAATGAACAGCTGAGAGATGCAAACCCTCATTTTTCTTGTGCTTTAGGAAAAAATTGATTGGGTTTTTTTTGTTGTTTTTTTTTTAAATTAAAGCCTGTTGCTGACTAAACCTGTTTTGCATTTTGTTAGCAGTTGGGCTCTGTGTATTGTCTCCAGCAGGACCTTGACAGGAGCCACATGACCCTTGCCTGCAGCTCTGTGTGCTCGGCAGTGCTGAAAACAAGGAAGAAGGTCCAGGCTATGTCTGCTCCCTGGAAGGGAGACGCTACCACAAGATGCTGCTCTTCTGGGGTCTTGGCTGCCCTTGGATGTGGTCTTGTTTTACTCCAGGAAGGAGAAGCCTTGACCCCTCTGCCTCTCATCTGGTGGGTGCCTTGGGAGTTGCTTTGGACGTGTAATGTGTTTCCAGCTGGAAATGCACTCCAGTTTGGGCATCTGGAAACTGTGAGTAGGCAGTTACCTGTGAAAACTCAGTATGTGCGCGCCCAGGAACAGTCAAAGCCTGTGTTTATGGTGGGTGCTTTATGACTAGCAGCATTAAAAAAATCAATGTGACTTATGTCTGCCTTGCCGCAGAGCTGGTGTTGCCTGCTGAAAGGAGGCTGTCAGTGATTGCAGTTGTGCAAGAGCCCTGATGCTTGTCTGCCATGTATGGCTCTGTGCCTCTGCTAAAGGATAGCTGATAGGACCGGAGGAGATATGGAAGTGATTTGGTCATGACATTGGCAGCTTGAATGGATACCTTCACCAAGAAAAGATCAAAGACTTTTCCCCTCTCCCCTTCCTTTTAAAGAAAGATGGAAAATAAAAGGAAGTGTGCAGGGGAAACAATGCTGATAGAGTGAGAAGGATTTTGGTCAAAAAAGGGAAGCTGTACCCATATGAGAAGACCCAAAAAAGTATGTATTTCAGCAGATTACTTGTAAAATCAAAACAAGGCAGGCCACAATAAGACTTCTGAAGAGTGAATTTGCCAAATATGATTAATCTTCAAATGCATCAGAAACCCTTTGGAGACAGGCTAATAGAAGAGATCAAGGTGTGAGGGATGGAAGAGAAAGCTATCACAGAAAAATAGAAAACACTTTTTGGCAGCCTTGATGCCTATGAAGTAGCTTTGGCTTTGCAGACTACAAGCTCACTACAAAAGAGCTGTCTAAACAGTTGTCTGGCATTGCATGTCCATAGAAATGGCTTTAGAGCAAACAGAGGAACTGATAAGAAACTGTAAGGAACAAATAGCGTTTACTCAAGAGTGCAGTAGGATCTGAAATATGAAATTGTTGAGATACTTTTCTGTGTATCCCTAAGTGCCCTTGGTATCGCAGGAACTGATAGTTACCGTTGTAATGGCATTTTCTGAAAGGGATGGATCTTGGGAAAATTGGGGAGGTACATGTCAGGTGGCTCAGGGTCTGTGCCAGGTGTGCTGCTAGGGCAGGGCTGTAGAGAGGATTTTGGGGACTTGGACCAGTGTGTGTGACCTCTGTGCCTGAGCCTCTACAGTGGAGAACAAGATCACCGAAGGAATGGCCAAGCACGGCTCTTGGAAGAGGGTTAATAGGGCTAACGTAAAGGCAAGCCCTGCCTCATGGTCCTGCTGGTGTTTGGTGAACAGGTGGGTAGGAGGACCAATAGACTTCATATATTTGGGTTTCCAAAGAGCCTTTGACAAGGTTCTTCACCAAAGGCTTTTAAGAAACTAAGTCACCATGGGCATGGAGCAAAGGCCTTGTTATGGACCGAGAGCTGGTGAAAGCACAGGATGCCAGGTATGGCCATTTTTCAGCATGGGTAAGAGTCAGCAGTAAGGCCCCAGGGACTTGTGCTAGGGACTGGTTTTCATCCTATCAGTGACCTCAGGCAAGAAGGAGTTGAGTTCTATCTACCAGGTCTTGTGGCACTAGAACCAGGGGCACTTGGTGAAACCTATAGGAGATTGGCTTAAAGCAGGTAGAAAGAAGTACTTTTATTTTACACAATGTATAATGAACTTTGAATTCATTGTCTGGGGATGTTGTGGATGCAAAAGGCATCCAGGGGAATAAGGAAGAAGGTGGAGAGAGGGTGTGACCAGGCTTAGATGCTCTGCCTTGCAAACCTCTCCTGTTGTCCTGGACTGAAGACAGGATAGAGAGGCAGTTGGTTTCACCCATGATGCCTATCTTAGGTTCTTCAAAGTTTCCAGAAACCAACATTAAGTAGGAAAGTAGATAGATACAACTTGTTGTGGAAGAACCAGCATGGTTTTTGTAGACCAAAATTGAGCCACATGACTCCATTGGTATGCAGGAGGTGTTTGTGGGTCCACAAAAGGGGTGGTCCAGTGGAGTGGTCTAGTGGACCTCTCTAAAAGGTTTCAGCACGGGGTATCCAAGAAAAGTCCATCATGACATGCATGGGTGAATAAATGGTTAAAGGATGGGCTAGGAAGATAAGGAAAAGACTGCCAGACCTCACAGTGGAGGGAAGTCCCTCTGGGAGCCAGGCTGGATCTCTGCTGCGCAGAGTGTTGGTACGTGACCTAGAAAAGGGAATGAAAGCGATGGCTGGGGAAGAGTTTCCCGTGGTCCACATGCACAGTAATGGGCTCTGGGCAAACGAGGTAAGAAATCCTGAGCACAGAAATTCAGGGATGAGGTTGGGGTACCAGGCGTGTCTGCAAAAACATTGTTCAGTGTTGAAGAAGAAGTTGTGAACAGCAAAGAGGGGAGCAGGGGACAGAATGAGGGAGTCACGACAACACTGTGTTCTGCTGTCACATTGAATATTGAGTGCTGGGCCATGCCATCTCAGAATAGTCCTTGCTTCTAACTGCTGGAAGTAGAATAATTGTCTCTGCAGGTTTTTTTGCTCGTTTTTTTTAATCAGTGGAAATACTGTCTAGGTGGACATTGAATATAAAGGGAAGAAGTTGAATGTGGTCCAAAGACAGAGAGCACTGCCTGCTCTGACATCTTTCTGAATTTGCCCCTCTTTTGCTGCTTTTCTCGCCACTGCTGAAAGTGAAAAGTTCAGTTTTGGACTGAACACAAGCCAATGAATGCTTGGGTTTTTGGTGAGAGAAAACAAAAGGAACTTGTTTTGGACACCAAATCAAAAAGCAGATTGTTCTCACACCACTGTTCACTGTTACCATGTATAGCAATTACTACCATGGTAACAGATGTTTCCATGATCCAGCCAAGATCTTCCGGGGCTGCAACATAAGTTCTGATACTTGCTCATTGTGGTGCTATTAATAACTGTGCTTTCCCCCCTCATAGCCAGGAAGCTTCTTCCTCATGTACCAAGTGCGAGGGATAGGCTCATTTTAAATCAGTAGTGGGGAGAAGTGACACTGGGGATTTCCTGAATTGTTGTTGTTCTGGAGATCCTGTCTGGTGCTGCCAGCTCTGCAGCCGCGCCTTGAGCTGGGCTGGGCTGTCTCTCTATGCTGTTTATAAGAAAGCCCAGTCTGAATCCTTTATTCCCCTCCCCACCCCCAGCCAGGACAAACAGATAAGCCATATTTACACTTACAGCTATGCACAGAAGCTTAACTGTTTATTTCTGGCTGACTTGGTCAAGGGGAGAACCTGCTGCCAATTAAATATGATCTGGGCTGGGCTCTGGTCTGCATTATTTCTTTACTTATCTCCTGGTCATTTAAGCAGGATAAACCCTGTATGTTCAAATTTGCAGTTCAGCTGTTCTTGTCAGTAGTTGAATTTAGCTGTGTTTAAAACCCCCAAGTGCACATTCCCCTTTTCTGCCTGATGGACAGCCTATTGTCATAACCAAGAGAAAAAGATCTCGTGAAAGCATGGGATCTTTTATCCTACCAGCCTCCCTGGAGAAGCTGAAGAAGTGAGCATATGGCCTGTAAAAGGTTGAACCAAGGCAAGAAATAACACAGTCGTGTCTCCAGGGAGCAACTGCACCCTTCTGTTAGTGCTGCTGTACCTGTTTCTCTGCTGAACCTGCTCCCCAGGAGGGCCAGTTGACAGTGGTACCACTGGTGGTGCCACCGAGGGCTGCAGCTCCCCGGGGATGCAGCACATGCAGTGGAGGGGTTCAGCTGAGGGAGCCTGGCTGGGACAGTGCTGGCTCACACAGCTCAGCTGTTTTATCCTGAGTATCTCCAAGAAACGACTGAGACCCTTTTTGAGAGCCTCTGGTGACCAATACAGTTATTCACCAGTACGTGGCTTCTTGCCAACTCTCAGGAAGGTTAATTTCACCTTTGTTTCTATGATGTGAAGAGAGCAAAGGCAGATTTTGGGCTTTAACTTACTGCACTTTGTTCTGACATGTGAGATTGCAGAGATGTTCGATTTTTAGAAGGCTGTCACTGCATTTAAAAGCAAGGATGAGCAACTCATTAAATCAAGCCAGTTCTTGTTAATGACAAAGCGCCAAACTATACATAACTAATATTTTTACTTGCTTGGAGCTTGCAGGTGTTACTGTAGTCACTGCTCACCTTACAGACGCAAGTGTGCAGCACACAAAGCAGAGGCTGAAATACAGCTCACAGGATGTGACTCCTACCTGCACCGTGACATTTTGGAGACGATCAGGAAAAGAATGTCAGTTCAGGGCAACACTTAAACACGCCTTTCCGTTTGGAGGAAGCTTTTTTCGTGGTTTATTGCATCAGAATTAACAACGGTGGAAAAAAACAAACACGAGCTGTGTCCCAGAATTCTTCCTCAAAGCTCAATAGGTGAGCTTTGCAGAGATGGAGGTGTGTGTGGAGCAGGGAGATGTGGGGTAGGCGTGGGGCTGCGGGGAGGGTCCAGTTTGTTGGTGTCACAGCATTGTTACTCTGACATGTCCAACGCGCTTTTCATTCAGCGATTTCTGTAAGCAAAACAAATATAAGAAATTAATTTCTCATGGAAAAGAGAGGTTTTTGCTTTTTGTTTCATGAACGTTTATGAACTCTGTGGCTGAAGTTTTCAACTGTTTATTTACTGCCTCTCTTCCCTTGCCAGAGGAAATGTGTGCTTTGGTCTGGGGAAAATGACGGCTCCGAAGTAGGTGCTCTGCACGGAGACCCATGGGGATGAGTTTCCTGATGGCAGCCCAGGACACGGGAGTTACTCATTTGCAGACGCTTGTGTTTCCTATTGCCTGCGACTCGCTGCCAAATTCCTTTGCATCCCGGCATTGTAGCAGTTAACTTGAGTCACGCTTAACAAGCTTGGACAGCTAATGCTTCCAAGAGCTTCTCTGCATTTGTTCCTGCTTAGTTTTTTCACCAGAGCCGGCAGAGACAGCTGCAGCCGGCCAGGTTTGCGTAGAATGAAACAGCCGAAAAAAGTTATGATGAAACACTGTTATTTTTGTTTTACAGTTTTAGCCACCAGTGTCTTGTGGGCTCTGCTAGCTACGAAATAAGCCGGTCCCTTGCAAACCCCCTCTGTGTTGTGCAGGAGTTTTTCAAGGGACTCTTGTGTTTCAGCTAACAAATGACTGGCAGCCCTTTAAATGGAGAGAGACAGAGGGCCATTATTTTGCTAATGCCACACATTTAGGAATGTAGCTGTTTCAGATAGTGGCTTTGCAGGCTGGTGCTTGAAAGCCTTAGCTCTGCTGTGCGGCTGTTTGCAGGGAGTCAGCACCTGGCACCCTCGGTGACACCGGCAGTGACAACGGGTGGTCTGTGGGGTGGTCTGTGCCCGGCCTTGCCTTGCAGGTGCTCCACCCTGTAATTACCACCTCGGTCTGCTCCTGCCCCCGCTGCTGCCAGCTCCTGTACTGCCTTTGGAAGAGCTGAAGCTGTGTTCGGTTTCTTATGGTCTGGTGGAGTTATTTTAGACCTGAAGTGGTGTCTCAAGAGGTCTTTAAGTCTCTGCATACTCTTGCTAAGGCAGCTGCTTGGTCCTGAGGTACCAGCTGATGGGTTTCCCTTTTCAGATTTGGTAGGTTTTTTTTCTGTTCCTGCCTTACCGGTCTTCACTCACCGACATAATTGAGAAACCTCTGTAAATGCTTTCTCCTTGCTGCTCAGTGTTCTGTCGTGCAGCCAATGAACATCTCTGGGCCAGGTGTAAATAAGCCTGTGGCACTTGGCTGTTTGCTTTGCTCTGTGATGGCTGCTATGGGCTCCCTCTTCCCTTCAATGAAGGTGATGCAAAACCTGTTCTTTTCCCCTCCTGAGGGAGGAAACCGTATGCCCTGTAGGACTGCACCGTGTCTGTGGCTGTGCAACACCTCACATAGTTTCACTAAGCCCAGGATGATCTGTCCGTGCACAGAAATGATGAAAACCCGTCAGCTGCAGAGTTGTGTTTCTGGCACAGCGTGACCGATGTGGACTGCTGCTGGGGCCGTTGAGCAGTTGCTGTGTTTACGTAGTGGGGAAGCTTTTCCAGAACAGCTTCTGATTGTGGAGCCTCCTGTTCCCAGGTTGTTCTCCTTGGCAGCGACCAGCCAAGGCAGCAGCTACAGGGTCCCTGGCTGCAAGGGCTTCATGACAGTGCTGGGAGGAATCCCTGGAATTGGTAGTGGTTACACAGGAGGCTGTGAGGAGGAAATCTCAGTCCTGAAGCAGCTGTACAGCAAGCCAGATAAAGCAGGACCCCGACAGTAATTTCTAGAGTGACTGAGGTCAGTGAGTGCTGCCATGTCCTTGAAATAGCAGGGATATCTTCTGTGTGACATCACTTGCTTTGCCATATGGAGAGCATTTGGCAAGTGCTACTTCTCCAGGGCTCTGGGTTTTTGCCCTTCATCCTTTTGGCTGGTGCATCTCCTCTGCCTCATTCCTACAGCCATATCAGCATGGGGTACTTGGCCCCAGGTGCAGCCTTGTCAGCGCTGGGAGATGTTGCCCTACTTAGGTCTGATTTACTTCTGTCTGGTGGCTGGTGAGAGGTGTGGGAGGCTTAGAGGTTTGTGGAAGCAGGATGAAGTCATGTTCAGGTCTCTGGCCACTGACCAGAGTTTCAATCAGCAGGTAGCCCCGTGGTGCTGGGGCTCGTCAGGAAGGTAGGAGACTCGTGCATGGGTTCCAGCTCCATCCCTTCTTCTTCCTGTGTGTCCATGCCCCTTAATAAAAACGGGAACAGCTCAGGCCTAATTCCAGGGAGGAATTCCTAAATTCATGCTGGGAGGCTCTTGGGTGCTTTGAGTCCCATCTCGGGCAGATCCTGTGTGACTCAGTGCCAGCACATGCTCCTGGAGGTGATTCAAGCCCAGCTCTGCTTTGGCTTATGCTCAAGCATCTGTCCTAGCTAAATGCATCCCAAGAAGGCATAAGGAGAGAAAGCAGATGTGTCACCTCGGGTACCTCACTGTGAAGATTTGCACGCCTGAAAGGATCCAGCTGGTGAGGCTGATGATGACCCTGTGTGCGGTGACCCCCTTTGGTGGGGCCATGTACTGGTGGGATGGCAGCAGTGATGCTCATTGAGCCGTACCTACAGTGTGAGTGCCACTACAAATCCTCCCTGAATCGCCTTTGTGTCAGTGGTAAGGGGTCAGCTGCTGCACTGGGGCTGAGGTCGAGATTCCCTGGCAGGGCAGCGGGGATGGAGGGAGGGCAGGGCATATGCAAGCCGTGGTGCTCGATTGTTGCTGAACTCACAGGCTGTCCTGTAATGCCTGCACCTAAGCAGCTGTGAAGTATTTCCTCTCCAGGATATAGCTAAAATTGAGATTTTCCTATATAAATCCTATTTGGTGGGCAAAGTCTGGTTGTGAGCATGTTAGGATGTGATGCAGTTGCTGTCAGCGCATCCCCTCCAGCGCTGGGATTTGGATGGGGCTGTGGATTCATGCATGTTTTGGAAGGGGGGAGAGGGGATGAAAACTGCCAGTACATATTTTTTTTTTCCTTCTGAAACTCGTTCTCAAGTGCTCAAGCCTTAAAAGGAAAAACGACTCTGCTGAAGCCTTCACTGAGCTTAGGAGGTGCCGCTGCGTCTGGGGCAAAGCAGGGCTTTAGGGAGACTGTTCAAGGATTGGGGGTTTGCGCAGTGCTCTGACATGCAAAGGAAAACGCCAGCTGTGGTGGAGAAGAGATCAAGGGGATGCTGTGGCAGCAGCTTGAGGGCCAGATGGGTTCTCCGAACAGATCCTGTAGCCCAAGGAAACTGGCTCGCTGCTCTGTTGTGACCTGGGGCTCAAGATCTACAGGCAATTCTGCTCCCCAGTTGTGTAAAACCTCTG
This sequence comes from Mesitornis unicolor, assembly GCF_000695765.1. Taxonomy (NCBI): domain Eukaryota; kingdom Metazoa; phylum Chordata; class Aves; order Mesitornithiformes; family Mesitornithidae; genus Mesitornis; species Mesitornis unicolor. Next base: position 32,237 of record NW_010179807.1, on the reverse strand, counting down.
GATTGGCTGAAACGGGTGCGGAGATGCTTCGTCCAGCCAGACCCGTTTCCCTGGCCAGTTTGGGGTCCCTTGCAATGAGCAGAGGGAAGTGCCTGTAACCTTGCTGACAACCTTATGTCTTCCACCTTCTGCCCAGGCTGCAGCAGCTGCAGCTGCTCTCTGGCCATAATGTGGTCTGAGATGTTCACCCTCACTGACAATCTGGGGACAGGGAGAAGTGAGAGGCCCTTGGTCTTCACGGGAGGAGCCCGTCCTTTCCCAGGCATGGCAGCCAGCCCCGCTCCACACCTCTGACAGAGGAGCTGTGGCGAGAGCCCGTGTTCTCTCCAGCCGTGCAGGTGCTGGTGTTGCCAGTCTGTGTCATCAAGATTTTTTTTAATGGGAGTGGATTTTACTTCTCCCCCTGCCCTCAGGTGCGATCTCCTTTAGTGTTGATCTGTGCATGTTTCGGGTGCCTGAGCTCCCCCTGCTCTGTCCCTGCACTCCTGCTGGTGCTTTATCCTCTGTCCCCAGGCCATGGAAACAGGGATGTTTCCTGCCGCTTGCTCTCCTCTCTGCTCTCCTCTCTGCCGCAGAACCCTGTGGAGGAGGGATGGAGGATGGGCTGGGGGCCAGCAGCACTTCAAGTCCCTTCATCTCCCCCTTCCCATGGAGTGCTCTCTGTGTGACTCTGGGGCTTGCTTGGGAACAACTTCAGGATCTGGATCAACACAAGCCTGGTGCTGCCAGTGGGGCTCAGTGCAAAGCGGGTGATGGAGAGCATGGAGGTTGGTGCAGCTGGAGTTTCTGTGCTGCCCACCCTTCTCCCTCCTGAAATACAGTGCTCTGAGATACCTGTGCATCCATCCATCCCACCACAGGTTCAGGTGCTGGTGCCAGGCTGTAGGACCTTAAGCCTTTGGGGCTGTCCTGGGTTTTATTGTAGGCTGATTATTTCTGTAGTGTGACTCAGCATGGTGTCAGTCCTCCCTTGGGGAGGGTTCCCTCTGCCCCTGCAGGTCCTCTTGTGAAGACCCCAGAAAAATCTCAGCCACCTCCTGGAAGTCTTTGCTTTTTACTTACTTCTCTCTGAGACAGGATCTTGGAGGAATCTGCTGTTAATTTTGGCACTGCCCTGAACCACTCCCATGGGGTGAGCTGCCCCATTGCCATCTGCTCAGCTCTGGAGGCCGGGTGAATCAGGAGACTCTCAGTGGCAAGATGGAAGCCAGTGGTGCTGGCACAAGGGCTGGGGAAAGTTGGAGAATGGCTGGAGAAGAAGCAAGAACCAGTAGAGCCTGAGCAACCAAAAGGCCACCAAGTTTCTCATCTGACAACTCTGTCTTTGAAAATACCACTTATCAGAAGGCTAGAGGCTTTGGTGGTTTGGTTTTCAATTAAAAACATGTAATTAATGAGATGCTTTGTGTGATAGGACGTTTTCCAGGCTCTCTCCTCCTTCTAACTCACCCAAGTCATGGTGCTGTGCTCTGCTCTCTTTTCTCTAATGTGTTGCTGGGCTGAGTCTTCCTCTCAGAGGGCTGCCCCCGTTCTGCTCCTGCTGGAGCTGAGCATACGTGCTCAGGCTCTGAGCAATTACAGCCATTTGTTCTATATTTTCACAGTCTGGTCTGTCTCCTGTGAAGCAGAGGTTGGTTTGTTTGCATAATGCTTATTTTTGGAAGCAGGAGAGTTTTAGGAACGGGCTGACATATTTATTTTAGTTAATCTATAATTTTTGTTAAAAGGATGCATCTGTATTCAAAAGAAGTTTGTATTTATATGGGGGGAGGGAGGGGAGAGGGTTTTTTTGGGTAAATTTTATTTTTTTCTCCTAAGATCTAAATTACAGCTTTTCTGGACTTGGCTGAGACAAGGCAGGTAATAAAGCCTGAAGTGACTGAGTTTAGCAAGTGGAGCATTGCTGCAAGGAGCTGCTGCTAGAGACCTTCTTGGGGGCCCTCTGCAGCTCCAGGATACAGATGAGTTTTACAGCTTTGTCCTGGCTTTGATTGGCAAATCTGAGCCCCTTGGAGCCACCTTAGGGGGTGCATTTTATTGCTCAGCATCTGCACTGAGTGAAGTTTTTCTAAGGGGAGTCTGACAATCCACCCAGTGTGCTGGAGTGTCCTTGCCTGTCATGTAGAAGGTGAAAGGGCAAGCACGATCCTCTTAAAAAGAGCTGTGCTGGTGTTGCGGTGCTTGAGCACAGCCCGGGCTGCTCTTCAGCTAGCTGGGAGCTTGGACCTGCAGAGGACTGGTGACCAGCAGCTTCAGTGCCTCTGGGATGGTACCTGCTCCCCATTCCTTAACTGGTTTCCCTTGGTCTGCTCTGGGCCTCCCTTTGGGGGTTGTAAACATGGCTTTGTTCTCTATGAGGCAGTTCCTGCTCCCTCTCATGGGCCCCTCGTTGTAAGCTACATTAGCAGCAAATGAAGGAGCCTCTGAACTCCCTGTCTGTGTAGCACAGAGAATTTTTGGTGCCCGTCTCCATCACCCCAGCCGCTCACTGCAGTGAGGAGCCCTGGACCCCATGCATGGATCTGCCCCGGTTGACACTACAGTGTGACCAGTCTCTGAGGGTTGTACTTCAATCTCTGTGTGCATCTGGTGGCCAAACTCTTCATTCCTCATCCTCTTTATAGGATGCCACTTTATAGGCACTTAGTCTTAGCACGGACGCATCCTCTGATCCACTCGATCCTGGGACCCCCCCCCACCTCCTGGGGCTTCACAGAGGCTTCAGAAGCCCTGGCTTGGAGCCATAGGCAAAGAACTGCAGCTCTTTGTGCAGGGACACAGTAAGGAGGCTGCCCAGTGCAGGGCACGGTAGCAACAACTTGTTTATGTGAAGTGTGGAGATGATGTACAGGGAAGCATCGGCACTCATAAAGGTCATGTTGGACTATTGCCCCTCTAGCTCTTCAGTCTCCTGCTGTCCAGGAGGGGTCCCTTGGGTGTAGCCATCCCTCTGTGGTACTGAATACGAGACTGTTCAGACTCCTGTTTCCTGGAGGAAGACCTTAATTTCCCAGTTGCTTTTCTTTGTGTTGGGGTCACCTTTAAGCATGCTTTGAGGGCATTAGTCTGCAAAAATCCCACTTCATATGGAGTCATGCTTGGCCAAGAAGGAGTTGGTACTACCCCACCTCACTGCAGGGCTTATCCCAGAGATGTGAGCTGGAGGAGGAGGTGAGATCTTGGCTTGGAGCACAGAAGTCCAAAAACTGCAGAACATGGAAGTGAAATGGGGGATCAAGCCATAGGAGTTCCCCTTGTAGTTGTGCAGAGAGGTTTGCTCGCAGACTAGTGTGAAGCTTTCCAAGGCAGGGGCTTCCTGTGGCTTTCCCTGGGGCTCTCCTGCCCTTGGCAGCAAATGCCTCCTTGAGCTGGTGCTGAGCAGCGCACACCAGTAACGAGTGGAGAAAAAGCTTCATGTAGAGGGTTGGGTGGTCACATCGCGCTGGTCTCAAGCTGACAAAACATCTCTACTGTTTTTATCTTTGGACGGCCTTGTGAAGAACTTGCAGTGTCCAGGGACTGTGCTTGACTGCCTGGGCTGTGGCTTCACTTGGGTGATGGTGGCAAGTAAACCAGCTCTGCTGTGGAGTAGTGGCTGTTTGACTTCTTGGGTTTCCTCAGCTCTTCCTGCAAGTGACTCTTCTCTTCCATTTCTAGTTCTGCTCCCTGCTCCCTTCTCTTTAGTTAAAGCAATTTTATTCTTTCCTGGACCTTGCACTAACATTTATAGTCCCTGTGAGAAGATATAATCAGGAGATGCTAGCAGGATGCTCCTTCAGGCTGAGACACCCTTTTTAAAAAAAGTAATATTATTATTATGTTTATTTTTGATTCCCAGGCTTTGCCAAGCAGGAGTGGCAGCCAGGAGGGACCCAAGCTGTTTTTGAAGGAGCAAAGTTTGCAAACGTCTGTCACCTCTGTCCCAGAGGCGGGCAGGCCAGAGTGCAGCAGCTCGGCCTCATGCCTCTCTTTACAACACTTCATAAAAAACAAGCTGCTGGCCTGTGAGGATGAAGCCTTCAGGTGGGAGCAAACCTGCCTGCCTTTGTGAGATGCCGTTGTGCAGAAAAAGCCCTGTGCTTCCTCCTGCTTTCTGCATGCCTGATGCACCGTTACGCCCCATGGTACCTCACCTCGCTGCTTGGGGACCAAGCTTCCGCCGTGGCTCTGCCACCCCTCTGAAAAATCAGCATGCCTGAGGCGAGTCCCTTTGCAGTCAGGAGGGGCTTGGGCTGCTCTGGGCTAGTGGCCAGAGCTGTGGCTGCTTCATGAGCTGCGAGGTGTGTGAAGCGGTTGTGTGTTTGTGTTTGCTTGGGACACAGAGGAAACTCCTGGAATCTCTGACGGTTACAGGAGGATGCACACTGGGAATATGGGTTTGGTTTTGGAAGCAAGTGGGGATTTTGTTGAAATTCCTCCATGTTGCAGGCTCTGGTGACCAAGTTTGTTCCCTGGTGCTGCTGTGGTGCCAGCAGGGCTGCGTCCCCCCATGCTGGGGTGCAGTGGGAGTTCGGTCTGGGTTTGCAGACTGGGCCCACAGGGAAGTCCTGTGCCTGGGCCTATGCTTGGAACAGAGAGGACAGGGAAAAGTGTTATTCTGACCATTCCCAGGGACTTTCTTCTTTAACCCTGTGAAGAGGAGTTGGAATTTATTTTCTTTGTGTCCAAGTTATGGCCTTATCTCTCTGCAATCCAGGGTTTATCACATCTTTCCAGAGTTCCTGATGTTATGTTCAAGGCTTGTGTGGCAGCCCAGGGCTGGCCTTGCTCCAGGAATGTGCTCCTTGCCTTTCCTTTTCTTTCTTTATATATGAATGTGATTGTACCAAACTCTTTGATATTTCAATGTGTTCTGTGCAGACTTTTCCCCTGATTCAACTCCACCTCAGTCATCCTCAGCCCTTCAATTTTAAGGGGAGCAAAGGGGTCACCAACCCAAGTAATCCACTTACGTGTCTTTGCACACAAAGATAAGTGTAAGCTTGTTAAAATGGAAGGCTATAGTTAGCAACACACGCTCAGTCGTGGCCAAGTGCCATGGGAAGAATTCACTATTTTCAATAGCTTGCACTTACCAGAAAACAGCTGACCCCTCCTTGCTCCCAAGGAGTGGCAGTGCTGGCACTGGTTGGTGTGCTGGAGCTTTGCTGATCCAGTTGCTGGCAAAACAGATCAAAACCAGCATGAACATTAGAAAGGTTGGTTGCTCAGCTATGTCTTGATCGCTTGGATGGGTCTTGCAGGGTTTTGGTTTTGTGGGGTTTTTTTGTGTGGTTTTTTTTTTGGGGGGAGGGGGTGTGTGAAGTTGTGGTTATTTGTGCGGTCTTTTTGGTGGGTTTTTTGGGTGTGGTGGGCTTTGGGATTTGTTGTTTTGTTGTTGTTGTTTTTTTTACTCCATAACTTTCTCCTGTCTCTCTCTGAAGCTCCTCCGTGTGTGTGTTTCTGTGGTGTTTTCAGAGGGAAACAGGGCGGAAGAGGAAGGTGGAGGGCCTGGAGTCGGGGGTGCGAGGAGGAGCTGGGGACACCTGTGGGCTTTATCTCAGTTTTCAGCTGCACACTTAACCTGGGGTCAGGATTGCTTTAGTGGCAGCATCTTTCCTGTGCAGGAGGAGACCTCACTGGGGTTTGTACCCTCTGCTTCTGTTTACCTCGGCCAGCTGGAAATGGTTTGGCTACCTATTGTGGAGGTGTTTGCTTTGCTGAGCTCCTCTGCTCTCATGTGGGCCAGCTTTTTGGGGTAGGTGGGTCAGTGTTAAAGGCTGACGTGCCATGTACAAGGACTGCACAGCCCAACTCCTCTGTTGCAACAAAACCATGGTGGTGACCTGCCTGAAAGCCAACCCAGCAGCACAGCTCATGCTGCTGTCGATGAGCACTAGGCTGGGCTGATGTGAATGCTGGCGAGGGCCCCTGGGGCTGATGGGGCGCCTGGGGGCAGGAGAAGGATTGCAGATCAGCTACAGGCTGTGCCTTGTCCTTAGGGTCACCTTGCACCCAAAGGGTCACCTAGGGCATTGTCTCATCAGCCAAGGGAGGAGGGCAAGAACTTGCCCTGAAGATGGTCTCGTCCACCAGTCACTCCCCACATTTATCCTTTGGGCAAGCACATGTGGGCTTAAAGCAGAGACCAGGTAACCCAGAGGTCTCCTCCAGCTCCACAGCACCTTGCATGGGCAGGCTGCCTGCGTTGTTGGGAGCCAGGGTTTTGGTCTCCTGAGGTGGCATTAACAAGAGGGTGCAGCTCCAAAAATGAGCAGATCCTCCTTGCTCTCGAGAGCGAGTTCCCCTGCACATCTCGCCAGGCACTGGCAGGATCACGCCAACCCTTGGTTTGAGTTATCAGAACATCAGCAGATGATGCTTTCCTGCCCCACACCGCTTGTCTTGGGCTGGTGAGTGGTGTGATCTGGGGAGGGGAGGGGGTGACCTCCCTTTCCTTGTGCCAGGGTGCTGCTGATTTGGCTCGGCCTAATCTCAAACCGTTCTCCTGCCTTCCCCTGAACTCCGTTAGGTTGCTGAATGGTCCCAAGTGATGCTTTGATCTGCAGCGTGGCTGCTCGGCTCCAAGCAGCAGCTCCGTAGGACTCCCGGGCAACCCATTTCCCTCGGACCTCCAGCCCAAACTAACACAGCTCTTGTGTCCCTGCAGCTCGGACTGGGTGGAGATCACGGAGCCCCGCTCCCAGGAGCGGATGTACATCAACCTGGCCACTGGTGAGTGCGGCTGGGAGCCCCCCCCCAACCTGAAGGTGCGCCAGTCGGATCAGAAGCAGTGGTGGGAGCTCTTCGACCAGAACAACAACCGCTTCTACTACTACAACGCCATCACGCAGCAGACAGTGTGGCACCGGCCCCAGGGCTGCGACATCGTGCCCTTGGCGCAGCTACAGGCCATAAAGCGCAGCTCCCAGCCCGACTGCCGGGGCCGGCAGCACTGGGGCAGCACCAGCAGCGGTGGCAGATGCACGCCTGTCCAAATGGCCCTCCTGCAGGAGATGGAGAAGGACAAGGAAGATTGCGCTGTGGAGAAGAGGAAAGACCCTGGCAGGTAGGGAGAGCTTTAGCCTTCTCTGTTTGTATCTAATGGATGGCTTCAGTTGCCAGGCAGGGGAGCTGTGCTGCCCTGAGGGTGTGTGGCACTGGGGCTAAGAGCCGAGGAGAGATTTCTTGCATTTTGCTAGCTTGTAAAATGGTGAGCTGAGCCTGAAGCAGGTGTTTCCAGGAGAGATCGAATGCCCTTGCTGGGATGTCTGGTCTAGTAACGGCAAAAGTACACCACACTTGTCAGCTCTGCTGTCTGTGGTGTGCTCCAAAGACAAACAAGTGTGTCCTCTTCCTTCCCTTGGCAGGGATACAGCTGTGTAAACAGAGGGTGAACTGAGTGCTCTTGTAGCATTTGACATCTTTACAGAAACCTGTGCCCAAGATGGTTTCAGTTTTGCCTTTAACAGCAGCACAGAAGATTTGTTATTCTTCCCTTCGTGTTTGTCATGCCATGATAGATGGAGTGGCCAGAAGAGACCAGCATGGTGGCCAAGAAGAGGCCTCCTGCAAGCACATCCACAGAGAGCTGGGGGAAGGGATTTTGTCCTTTTCTCAGTAATACTTCATGGTTGAGGGTTTTTTTCTTTTATCAGCCTGTTTTTTCCCACCCTTCCTTTCTCATGTCTCCTGTCAGCACTGCTAAATCTGCTGTGCCTGCTGCCATGTCTCGTTGCTGCCAACCCATCTGTGCGCTGCTCTCAACAGCCTCAAGCACAGTGGAAATACTCCCTGTACAGCAACCTGATCTGGTAACAATGTCCCTGCTCTCTGCAGGGGGTTGGAGTAGATGGCCTTTAATGGTCCCTTCCCAGCCAATACATTTTATGATTCCCTGGGCTGCCCAGCCCAGCACTGGCTCTTCTCCTCCTCACCAGAGCAAGGACAGTGGGCAGCACTTGCCTTACAGCTCCAGATGCCTCCCAAGCACTTGGGATCCTAGTAGGAAGGAAGATGGACTCTCTGCAGGGGAGATGGGCACCAAATCATCCTTTTACACACTGGAAGACTCTCTAAAGAATGGATGTGTTTGCTTGGGGACTGTGAGACCAGCCTGAGGCTGAAAGCAGCTAATGCATTTTGGAATTGCCTTGTGAGCTGCTGGAGCTCCTCAGACCTCAAAGGTGAGAAGGGGCTGAATGCGGTGGAGATCCAAGGCCTGAAGAAGACAGTCTTACTGGGAACAGAGTCTGTGCACTGGTCTGCAGCATTAAGGCATGCCACTGGTCGGGGCCGCAAGAGAGCTCTGCCATCCCCAGCCCCTTTCTCTGTGTGGACTGGCCCTTTCTCGCCTCTTCCCGTGGCTCTCCCAGGGTCAAGGACTTGTTTCAGGATGAGATTTGCAAGATTCCACATGTGATAACAATGCATATCAAAGTGCAACTCAAATCCCATGTTCAGTTTTGGGCCCCTCACCACAGAAAGGATATTGAGGGGCTGGAGCATGTCCAGAGAAGGGCAATGGAGCTGGTGAAGGGTTTAGAGCACAAGTCTTATGAGGAGCATCTGAGGGATCTGGGGTTGTTTAGTCTGAAGGAGACTGAGGGGTGACCTTATGGAAGGGGTAGTGCAGTGGGGGCCAGGCTCTTAACTCTCTTAGCAAGTGATAGGACGAGGGGTAATGACCTCAAGTTGCACCAGGGGAGGTTTAGATTGGATATTAGGAGGAATTTCTTTACTGTGAGGGTTGTCGAGCACTGGAAGGGGCTGCCCATGGAGATGGTTGAGTCACCATCCCTGGAGGTGTTTAAAAGACGAGTAGATGTCCTGCTCAGGGACTTGGTCCAGTGGTGGACTTAGAGCTGGATCGATGGTTGGACTCAATGATCTTAAAGGTCTTTTCCAACCAAACCCACTCTATGATTCCTCCAGGTAGAAATCCACTGTCCTTAGGAACATCCCATCCCCCAGGACAGGAGCAGCTTGCACGCTGGGCAGGGAGGGAGAAGGGGCTTGGTCTTAGCATCCCAGGGAGGTGTGCTGGGAGTTAGAGGGGATGTGTGACATGAAGCCTGTGAAGGTGGCTATGAAGGCGCCTCTGCCTCTTTCAAGTCTGGTTTGTCTCTCGGCCTAGTGTAAGTAATTCCAATTAAAGTTCTTTAAAATTGGGCAAGAAACACTATCAGGATTCCTAACACAGGCTTGTTTCATTCTTATGCTGCTGGCCTTGGGGCAGGGGCACAAGGCGCTTCTCAGTGTCGAGCAGACCTGGGTTTGGGTAGGTTGTCTCCATGGGGCCTCCAGCTTTGCATGGGCACCGGGCACGGCAGCAGCAGCAGCAATGGCACAGAGGTACAGATAGCCCAGTTCATTTGCCTCTGTCAAGGCACGAGTAAAATGACTGCAGAGCTGAGGTGTGGGGCCTTTTTTCCAGGCTTCTCGGAGGGAAGAGCAAACAATAGAGCTCCAGAGAATGGGAAGAGCAACCGGATCTGTGGGCATGCTGGGACTGGGTGCTGGCTGGGAAAGCCAGCACCAGGCTGCGGTGTTTATATTGGAGCTACTTGAAAGCATTCCTCAAAGGAACCATCTTGGGAGACTCAGCAGGATCTCTCGTGCTGCTGGCTGAAGAGCACGGCTGCATTGGCACGTTTCTCCACCACTGGCTTTGCTTTCCGTCAGGGCTTTCACTGCTCAGAAGGATAAGGCTGCACCTTTTTCTGTGCTGGAAAGTCAGGAAGTCTCAGTTCTTGTCTGTTTGGTCTTTTCAGTGGCTTGGAGATGGGGTTGAAAGCAGCCAAGAGATCAGTCATGGCTGTGGAAATGGTCCTTTCAAAAAAGACTTGTCTTCTCTGCAGTGATGCCTCTTTCCTCTGATCTCCAACAGTGGGGAAGGCTGGAGATAGCGTGCTGTGTCCAGGATGGAACTGACAAGTGAAGTGGGATACAGCGCAGGTTTAGGGGTTTCACTTCCCCATCACGTTCACTTAGAAACCTCCTGGTCAGGGAGAGCTTGGCTCCCTCTGCCCTCAGTGACACTGGCATGGCACAGCTCCCCAGTCTCTGCTGATCCTGTGAGGACCCCCCCCAGATGTCCTGGGGGAGCAATGCAAGGACACTGCCGTGGCACCAGGAGCATGCTGTGTCCCATGCCAGCCCTGAATGCAAAGCTCCTGAGCGCAATACTCTCCCCTTGAAGTAGGGGTGCCCGTGGGCACACAGTGGGCAGAGGGGTGCCCCGGGGATCTACCAGTACCCAGCGGGTACTGAGGAACTGCTGACAAATGCTTGGGTACCTGGACCAGTCTTCACATCCCCAGTCACAGCTGGGTAAGAGCAGTGGCACAGCCTTGCCTGTCACCTACCTGACTGTACCTTGGTAGTCCACCTTGCTCAGCCACCCTGTGTGGCCGTCATGCAAAGGTCTCTGTGCCGTTGCCTGCCAAGAACTGAGTGCCGCTGGGCTCTGCTGGCTCTGGGGTTTGCAGCAGTTTGTCCAAAATGGAACTGGGTGGGCTGGGTCCCAAAGCGAGCTTTGCCCCTTGGCCCAAAGCTGGACATGTGAGCCCGTGGAGGCAGCACAGCCTGTTTCTCCAGCAGTTGCCCGTTGGGGCACAGACTGTGAGTGCCCAAAACCCTGCTGCAGGGAGGCTTGCTGCTTGCTGCAGAACCCCTTGCCCTGTGGTCTTGCCATGGCCATTGGTCCAACCCACCCCTCTCTCCTGCTTCAGTCTCAAGGTGTCCAGGGAGCAGGCGCAGGGGGAGCCCCATGTTGGCACAGAGCTCCTGCTGCTCCCCACGTGTCTCACCCACAGCCGAGCCCATGCCCACACCCAGCCTATCCCAGGCAGGGCCGCAGTGTGGGATGCCTGCCTCCTGCTCCAGTGAAGGGACTTAGGGCAACAAGGGGCTGTCGCGCTCTGGGACACCCATTGCCATCGCTGGTTCTGGCTTGCAGGTAGGCAGCTTCACCTCTGGAAAAGCCACAAGCACAGGAACCCCTGCTCTTCGCCAGATCAGATCCCTCATCTGAAGCCCGAAGTCTAGGCTTTGCTCTCTTTCACAGCTGTGTAGGGGAGGTTCTTGCCAGCTGGGGCCCCACAGGACCCCAAAAACTCCAGAAGCCAGGCCAGTGGCACCGCTTGGATGCGTAACCCCGCACCTGAGCAGGGGCAGATCGGGATGTGCCCAGCGCTGCCACATGGGTGTGAATCAGGACAGGCTCCGATATGGCTGA